>NC_133417.1:130287500-130502500 GCF_049350105.2 Macaca mulatta
TGTCGCCCAAGCTGGAGTGCAGTGGCGCAATCTTGGTTCACTGAGACCTCTGCCTCCCAGGTTCAAGCAATTCTCCCGCCTCAGCCTCCTGAGCAGCTGGAACTACAGGTGCACGCCACCATGCCCAGATAATTTTTGTAATTTTAGTAGAGATGGGGTTTCACCATATTGGTCAGGCTGGTCTCAAACTCCTGACCTCAGGTGATCCTCTCATCTTGGTCTCCCAAAGTGCTGGGATTACAGGTGTGAGCCACCATGCCTGGCCGGGACTATTAATTCTTCTAATCTCTGAGGCAGATATTTTCACTTCAATCCAACTGCAAAATATTAACGTTTTCAAAGGCAAGTGTTTTTCTGTATTGCCACTAACTCAGTCACATTTATTAAATTTTATTATTTCTACCTCATTAAATGTAGGTCAACATTTCGAGTCCAGCAAACACAAGCATTTATTTCCAGCCTGCTAACACTGCTGTGAAAGATAAGAAGTAAACAAGTCTCACTTCAATGGGGGGGGATAAAAAGAACCATCAACCTTCTTATTTGTAAACAAGAACACCAAAATCAAGACTACAAGAGATAATGTAACAGATGTAATGTTGCAACCAAACCGCCCCCCACCTCATGCTTATCTTGCTAGAAATGTATTTCTATAGAAAGAGAGGAATCAAATAATGCCCCTTTCACAGTTGAAGGAGCCTTTGTTTGCAAAGCTTAACTCACTCCATGCCAGTTCTGTCCTTGGGAAATGTCTGAGCAACAGTGTCCAAAGTTGATGTCACTCCCAATATCCCAGGTTGCTGAGATGTCATAAATGAAAGACTGTTAAACAGAGAAAAGTAGCCACAGCTCTTCTTTTGTCAAGAAACTCTTTTTTAGAAACTCTTCCTACAACTAGTACTCTGAGGGTTTCTTTTCTCTCACTGCTTTTCCTGATGGATGCAAACTGCATGTTTAATGAGGTCCTTCCTGCCTGGTGGAGCTGGGAGGCAGTTATAGAGTAGTCAGGAGGAACAGGCTGTGGAGTCAGACTGTGTGATTGTGGACTCTGGATTCACCACTGAGGAGTCATTTGATCTAAAGAAAGTTCCTGATCTCTAAGCATCTCTTTCCTCACCTATAAAATGAGGATACCAACCTTTTGCCATCTGGTTGCTATGAGGATTAGAAGAGGTTGCACAAGTCTAGTACTTGGCACACAGGACATGCCCAATACCTTTCTGCAGGATTGCATTTCCAATGCTTGCCAAGATTCACAAGTAGACTGTGAAGAGGATGACACAAGGGCCGTCATTATCAGATGCTAACAACCTGGACATTTTAAAGTTATAATTCCACTATAACCTTTCAATAATGTGCATTCAGCCCACCTTCTGACTTTCCTTAAGCAACTAATGTGCAGTAAGAATGGAGACTCCACCCCTCTTATTTACCAATAGCAAATATACTATAAAAGTAGTGAAACAGACAAGTTCTCTCTTTTCAATAGCACTTATATTCCAAGGCAAGAGGGTTGGAAGACAAACAAGAAATTAAATCAATAAAAAGATCACTTTAGATAACAGTAAGAGCTATGAAGACAACTAAACCTCGTAATGAGATTGAGAGTGTTGAGGGTGGGGAGCCTAGTGGGAGATTCTCTGGTAGGAGGAGTAACATTCACCTCACCCTGAAACACATCTTCAGGGTATGAACTCTCACCCTCTGGTAATCTGGGATGACCTTTCTGAGAAGGTGACATCTGAGAATCTGAGGGATGAGAAGGAGAAGTTGTGAGAACTCTGGGACAAAGAAGTGGGAAATTCAAGAGCCCAGTCACCTAATCCCCTAATTTCACAGATCAGGAAACTGAGTCTTCAAAGAGAGAAGGGACTTCATCAAGGGCCACAGAGCCAGGTTTGAAATTCTGGTCTCCAGACTCACAGGCTCTGACATTTCCAATACCAACTCCCACTCATTAGAATCCCATACGGCCAAATTGTTACAAGTGCATAATGGAACTCCAACATGGATAGTCAAGGAAAGAGTATCTCAAGATGATGGTGAAGCACAGCCCATCAAAGAGGTCATGAACCACATTATAGCATATGAGGAAATCAAGATCTTTAACTCCATGGAAGCCCATTCTTACTGCATTCAAGCATGAATTCAAGAGGTATCACTTTTTCTAGGAGTCAGTGACTGTGAGAGAGAAAAACATCTTCATGATTTTATGATTCTAGCAGTTGGATTTTCTGATATCACCAATTATTTTCAAATCCCTAAGGGTTTCACTCAATACCATATCAATATAGATCTTATATGTCACCAAGGAATCAGTGTTAATTGTGTGTTGTATTAGTCAGTGCAGACTGCCATAATAACATAACATAGACTGGGTTCTTTAACAACAGACATTTATTTTTCACAGTTCTGGAGGCTGAAGTCTGAGATCATGGTGCTACCATGGTTGGGTTCCTGGTGAAAGCTCTCTTTCTGGCTCGCAGATGGCCGCCTTCTTGTGTCCTCACATGACAGAGAGAGGGCGATCTCTCTCTCTTCTTCTTCTTTTAAAGCCACTAATCTTATCATAAGAGGTCCACTCTCATGACCAAATCTACCCCTAATTACCTCCCAAAGGCCTCACCTCCTAATAGCATCATATAGGGGGTTAAGGCATCAACATATTAATTTTGGGAAGACACAAACATTTGGTTCATAACACATGTCTTTCATGAGTTGAAGTAATTGTACTTAAAATTCTCTGTAGGAGGAATAACATTCGCCTTACTCTGAAACACGTGTTTAGAACTCTCACCCTACAACCGAGGGTGAGAACTTGTGCTGACTTAGATAGCAATTATTTAAGTATGTTATGGAATTTTTTCTTCACCTGGAAAATTAAGTTCACACTACAATTAAGGGGCTAGATGGTAGATGAAGGAGAGAATATAACACAAACAAGTAACAGATTTCCTTAAAGCCATTTAACAATGAACCAAATCCCATTTTCATTTCTAAGTGGTGTAGACCTCATCTCTGCTTTAAGTAAAACTTTCAAATAGTTGCAGAATAAACCACATTGTATTGGACCCTCCTCAATTGACTTTATCTAACAAGATACTGCAAAAGTGTGGCTGAAGATGTAGGTTATTTTCATGTTTCTCAAATTTTAGTGTCCTTGCAAATCACTAGGGGATCTTATTAAAATGCATTATCTGGTGGGAGCCCTTGGATTCTGTATTTCTAGCTAGCTCCCATGTGATCTAATGTTGCTGGTCCTTGGACAACACTCTCAATGACGGGACTCTATCACATCATGCTACTGTTTGTAAAAACCCCAGGAAAAAAAATCTTGTCTCTTAAATTTCATTATAAGTTAATGCTGAATATGTCTAGAGCAAATTTTCATTTATCTAATGGACTTCTTAAATCTCATGGCTGATGGTGTTTTTCTCTTTGACTTGGTCACCAAGAAGCACCTTTAACAAAACTATAGGACTTAATAGTGATGTATTTTATTTACTGGTCCTAATGACCTACACCTGATTACATCTAACTTTCTGAATATTGTTTTTTTTTTTTTTTTCTGGCTAATATTGCTTTTCACTCCCCTTACTATATTTTTTTGTTGTCGTCTCACATGCATCTTTGTAAGATACTTAGGATCCCTCCTTCAAATAAGATAGAATGTGAATAAAGAATCCCAACACAACTTAGTTAAATGGAAATCCATGCTCCAAGACACACAATGCATTGAGGAATTTCAAGCACATGTGAGAGTGGGGTAAGCAATTGAAAATGGAGAAGCAGACAGTTTTGAAGTAGATTGCAGGAGGATTAACCTCATGCTCTTTCACAATTTTCTTAAGACTTTGCCATACAGGTGAGATGGGGATGGCTGAGTGAGTTCATATTTTAAAAACTTAACTATTGAAATTCCGGTTGTCTTGGGAAGATCTATTATAATCAAGGGTACCTGGAACAGCTTCTGCTATTGCAACTAACCTCAGGGGAACACTGGAGTGAATACTGACAGGTACTCTGAAGCACTAGTGGGAAGAACAATTTTCCTATTCCTTAGGGAGAACTACATCTGGGGTAGATCAAAAGGCAACACCAACCAACATCAACTACTCATATCCACCAATTTGGAGATGCTTTTAGAAACAGCTAAAAAACTGGAAGGTAACCCCTCCAGTTTTCTAAAATGCAGAGGAGGTCCCTGTCAGTTACTTAACTTAGGGAAACATGTTTAACCCTATGAGTCTCACTGGCCTTCTCTGTATTTTGCAACAATAATAACTTCCTCAAATGATTGCTCTGAGAATTATATAGAATGCTTAACACTGTGCCAGGCACATCGTACATTCTTAACAAATGGTTTACCATCATGCATTCATTATTGCTTTCTTTTTCTATGCTAGGCCTTCGAGAATCTGGTTGTGAAGAAAAAGACAGCCAAAACCTATACATGTTGATTCATTCTTTCAGTCTTTGATCCTTCTAGAAGTTTTCTAGAACCCACTTGTGGTTACTATTTATTTTCAAAGTTATTTCTCCAATGCCCTTGAGAAATAAAAAAACATTGGCAGACACATCAGTAACATTCAAACTTGATCTTGTAAACTAAGTTTGTGTTGACTTCTTCTCGAGGCAAAGAGGTCAAGGGACTTTCCTCATATGAAAACACAAACGTGTGATTTCTGCTAAAGCATAAACACCCTTGTCATAAAGGACTCTGTCCAAAACAACAAAAAACAAAACAAAACAAAAAAACACAAACAAAACAAAAAGACTGTGCTGTGAATGCTAAACAAGCAGGCCCTTATATTGCATATTGCTTTTAAACCTGGACAGTGACAGCAAAACAAGTGCTTCACTTTCATTCACTATCACTCTCTGCATCTAGCATATGACTTTTGGGAAATTCCAGTATCCCCCACTCAATTAAAAAAAAATCCCTCCTACTCTCAACTCTTGAATGCCACCAAGTTCAGAGGGAAGAAAAATTCTTCCTTCTAGGAATTCCTCATGCTCATTAAACATGTTTACATATTCATTACTTCTCAATCAAAGCTCTTTGGTTGGTCAAAGGTTCTGCTTCTTACTCAAAGCTCTCTAAAATATCAAAAGTGGTATTATTGGAGGCCTGAAGAGTTAGGAAACATCACAGAAAATAAATAGAATTTACCGAAATAAATACTTTCCTCTCTTTACCCCTTACCCTTTCTGGTTGGGTAGGAAGGGAGAAAACTTACTGGTTAAGTATAATCACTTCTGGCAGGATGCTTTCTCTTTAACATAAGTTAATAACAAATTAGATACAATCAAAAATGAGGAGTTTTTGTCTAATAATAGAGTAAATATCATAAAGGCATTAAAAGTGCGTGTAACTAAAGTGGTAAGCTCCGAATGAACGACTTTAGGCCAAAACTGACCAAATGATTATTTGATCTCTACTAAATGCTTCCTTTCCGTCATCTGACTCTATGTAGATCTCATCCTTCTGGTTACCTGAAGCCTTCCATTGCACTAACCCACCTAAAGCATTCCATAAATAAAACCCTATTTCTCTCAAAGTGACAGATCTCATGGGGTGTTTGCAAAAAGTTAACCTATACTTTTTTAAAAAGTATGTTTCTTTGAAATGCTCTCAAATACAATATACATGCAGAAAAGTGCACAAATCCTAAATGTGTATCTTAATGAATTATAGAAAGCTATGGAAATGAACTAATTCATGCTAGGGTACAGATACACCTCATTCATTTTAAAAGATGAGCTTCTTATCAAAAAGGAATTTCTCATTAGTGGCATTACAACTTTGAAGCCAACATGGAATGTATATTCAACCAAATGTAATAAAACACTCCAGTTCTGATATGAGACAAATGTTCCGAATCATTTTCGGCTGAAATTTTACCCTAGAGAAGCTTGCTTTATGAAACAATCAGGAATGAGATTTCAGGAAATTATGTGAACTTGACTTGATCCTTTGAATTGATCTTTGAATGAGTTGTCTTTCATTTATTTTCTATGGAGAATTTTAGGATAATGAAGGAGCAAATATTTCTCCTTTTGAAATGTATGTTTTTGCTCATTACTGTTCTTGGGAGGGGTGAAGAATAAGGTGGGTCCTGTCTAGGAGTCTGCAAGTACATAAGCCTACTACATACAGCGCCTTGGGTAAAAACTGACATCAAATTTGCTTTGGCATACACCTCTACTGTCCTCAACTGCCTTAAATTTTGGCTTTCCCAGTCATTACCCTCACTCAGCATCTCCTTGATCTCTGCTCTCCATATTCAAACACATTTTGAAGGCTTCCTGTCTTATTTCTCTCTGTGTGTGTACACACATCCCATTCTCAGAGACCAAAACTACCTTGTTAATCTGACAACCTTTTCTAAACTTATTGGATAGAGCAGAGTTCAAACCCTATGGCAAATTTTCGGCAATGTCCTGGAGGATTTGGGTCCCCAAAACAGGGATTTCAGAAAGGGGACTATATAAATCTAGCAGTAAGATAGTTTTTCTCAGCAGGACTTTCTACTGTCTTTCAAATACCTTGCAATAGAGGATGGCTTGCTCCAATACACACCCACAGTTCTATGAGTCTTTATTGAAGTCGGGTACCCATAGTATTTTCCCCAACATCCTATTATTTTTCACCCTTGACAACCATGTTTTGAGAACTTGAAGCAGCAGATATAAAGAGTCTTAAGGGATTGGATCAATGTAGGCTAAGATTAGTCTCTACCACATAGTCCAACGACAAGGTTTTAGGTTAAAAAGGGATGCTATACCCCTACAGAATCCCACCGAGTTCAGGTGCCAGTTCAGAGAACTCATCACCTTCCTGTTTCCCTTCAAGAGTTAACTGATGGGATGGAATGCAAAGCACATGTGTTCTTGCTGCCAAAATAGCAGCCAAAACTGCCTGCCTAGATGTGTAAGATCCCATGAAATGTCTTGGCAAAAGCTAGTTTAGGAGTGTTGGCCAAGGTGCTGAAGCGAAGCAAGGGGAGTCAAGACCACCTTTGCCAGTGAATCTCCCTTCCCCCATCTCTTTTTGAAGACACCAAGTTTATTCATTTTGACAAGATACCCTAGGATTTCAAATCTGACATAATTTTGGAGAAAGCTCTCTCTCTCTCTCTCTGTGTGTGTGTGTGTGTGTGTGTGTGTGTGTGTGTGATGTGTAGAAGGGTATGGGATGCATACTCTATAGAAATTCTAGTGCTACAAAAATTCTAGGAGAATCTACTTAAAAAAAACACAACACTTTAAGCTGTTTATTCCCATTGAACGCTTTGTGTTTCTATCAGATCCTCAGTGCGATTCAGTCCAATGAGTCAACTGCAAAATAAAGTTATTGTCAAGGGAATGGCAGAAAATGACAAAATCACAATCCTGAATTATCATTCAGGTACTTTCTACTACTGTCTGGAGATTTTCTTATCTCTACTTTTACTCGAATTGAATCTTTTTCTTCGAATGTTCTTTCGAACAGTTTCTCTTTGCTGTCCTGAAAATGTGTACGCTGATAGCAGAACCACATGCTGTCCCTGGCACAGAGTGAGCTAACAGTTGAACCACCTCTGGGTAACTGCGGACTGCAGCTACTGTAAGTGCAAGAGAAGGCACCCTGGCCACCAATTCGTTTCACACTCCAATCACCCTCGCCCGCTCTACACCCCCTGGGCATTCGATGCCTCTTCCCTCTGCCAAGCAATTTGCTTCCGTTCTGTTCAACTTTCCGACCTCTGGCTTTAGAGAATAGTCCTGGCTGTGGGAACTGGCTCTGGGCAGCTTTTGGCGCCCTCTTCATTGGTGACTGGCAAGAGTAACACTTTCACACTCTTAAAAGCCGTTTAGTTCCTAATGATATTTACTGGCAAAAAAGAAAATGAAACACACAACCCGGATTCCGGTCCACCAAACGCAGGCCAAGAGCGCGGCTGCTGAGCCTCGGTCTTGCTGAGAGGCTGTTGTTCCCACTCGCTTCCCGTTTCCACTAGAATTGATTTGTCTCTTGCCACCTCTCCCCTGCAATGTGGATCTACTGCAACGCAGGAACATCTGGGTTGGTATGGAGAGGATCCTAGCATCAGATGCTGGCTGCTGCCCCAGGGACTTCCCGCGGAAATCACCCAACACTTAGAAGGCGTTTCAATAAGGAAGTAACCAGTAAAGCACTGCTGGCGGGAGAACCCCGCGAAACATATTAGAAAAATACCAGAAACCGCTGGAGACCTAATGACCCATGTCTCCTCCAGCCTGTGTTCCTCAGCTCTTTCTGGAGGAGTATTAAGTGGTTTGTGGGTTTTTACCCTGCGGTGGGAGGGTTGTTCCAAATACATCTATTTCCGCGACAGTTAAGGTCGGGGGTCCCAGCTCTAACCAGGGCGAGGACCACTGACTGCATCCCTCTCTCTCAGCGCACTGGTCTGTTCGCTGGAGGGTGAGAGAGACGCGCAGACCTGTGGACCAAGGGGTCCCGTTCTGTAGATCCCCCCGACCCCACCCGGGGTCTCTGGCACTCTTATCACTTAGCACCAATATGACTGGCAGTGCATTCCGGTCCCTTCCCGCCCCGTTAACCCCCCTGCACATCCTCTCCTACGCTGCGCTTCTGCTGCCCACGCAGCTGTTCCTCTAAGCGTCCCGCGTGCACAAACGCGCCCCCGGTCCTTACGCTTCGGTGGCGCTGCCTCGCGGAGGTGGCGCCGGGGGCGCCCGCAGAGGCGGCGGGGGAGGGAGTGCGGAGGAGAGGACCTGCTAGCTGCGGGGACGTGGGCCCGCCGAGCTTTTGGGGAGGCCGGGCTCCGTTCCCCTCGGGCGCCTGGGGCGCGCGGGAAGGCGCGGAGGACGCGCCGCACTCACCCGCTGTTGCTGCCGGCTGCTGACGACCACCGCGGCGGCGGACGCGGCGCTGTGCCGGAGCTCGGCCGCCTGCCCAGGTCTCAACAGGCTCCGGGTGAACCTGCGGGTCCGTTCACCGGCCATCGCCCGCCACGCCGATCGCGCCGCTGGCCCGGGGCGCGCGTCCCGCCGGTCTTCCCCGCGCCAACCTTCTCTATCCACCCGCCGTTCAGGAAGCGGAACTCGGAGTCTTTCCCCCCCTCTTCCTCGCTCAACTCGCAAGAGGCGGGTTTTTCTCTCTTGCACCCCCACTCTTCCCACCCCCTTCCCTCCTCTGAAGCTTCTCGAAGACTTTCCAAACTCTGCGCTCCCCCGGGCGCGCGCGGCCAACTCGGCGGGTGGCAGGGGCCCTGCAGCGGCACATCTGGAGCGGGCGTCGCGGGACGCGCGTGGGGCGGCTCCCGCCCGCGCCGCCCACACGGGCTCAGCTGGCCGGCCGGGGCTGTCCACGCCGCCCGGGGGAACTGCAGGCTGCGGGAGAGGGGGAGGGCGGCGGGCGGCCGCCGCGGGGCTCCGGGCGGGGCCTGTCCAAGGCTGTCGCCTGTCCAAGGCCATCAGCCTCATTTGGAGGCTGCTGGGAGAGTTGGAGCCCTGGATGCATTTGCCGTTTAGACCTCTGTTTTGTGGGTCCGGCGAGTGGGTGGGGGCCAAGCTCGGTTCGCCCTGCCATCCTCGGGAAGGGGTCAGAGGTTTATTAAAGATCTGGTGGCTGGGATCCAAGCAGCATCACCCACGCCAGCGTTTGGTAGGCTCACTTGCCAGAAGTCCATGCTCAGGGCCTTGGAATAAGCTTCCCCATTCATTCACTCCTTCAACAAGTATTTATTAAGCGCCTACTATATGCCAGCTCACACTGTTCTGGAAACCGAGGAAACAGAGAGGAACTTAGCAACTACACTTTAAGGCTGTGTGGAGCTGATAGGCTTTTTCGGGGTGGGGGTGGGAGACGGCAAGTAACCAAGTGAACAAATAAACAAATACAGAGAAATCAAGGAGACAGTTTAAGCTACTAACACGAACTCAAAACCAATAAATCAGCGTGTAGGGGTAAGAGACTGGGTGGCGTTAGGATGAGGAGTCAAGAACCAACTTGCAGGGTTACTATGTAGGGTGGTCAGGTCGGGGGTGGACTTCACAGTTACGCTATCTCTGCTCCACTCTGCCCATACCCGTCTGGCCTGCACTTTGTCTCTAGGTATCTGATGAAAGCCTTCTATGAAGTCTCTTCCTGGGTCATACCCAGGGTGGTTCTCCAACTCAGTGTTGGACTGGATAGGGGGCAGAGAAGTTCTGACCCCTGGATACTGGTCTGGAGAGATCTGGGACAGACTCTCCAAGTGGTATGGTTTTTTCTTAACAGCTTTTTATGGATCCATGACCCTGCCACTTTCTAAGGCCAATGATAGATAGTTTTAACACAAGGTCACATTTGGGTATAAAGAATTCCTAAGCAATTGATAAATGCACTTTAGTCAGCTCTTTGTTCGCCAGGATTCAATTAGCCAGAGATGCTGATTGAGGATCATTTCAGCACATTCTAGAAATCATAACAGGCGTAAGAGGCTCCGGAAGATTTGAGAAGTGCCATTTGAAACATCATCTAGTTCCAAGACAGCCTGCATAACAAAGAACTGTATCCTGTATTGTATGCTTTCACACTGGTACTCAGCGTGGGAGCAACACCACCTTTCAGGGTAAGCAAAGTAGGTGGTTGCCTCTGTGTTGGCACATGAAGATCTCTGTAGGAACAGCTTCCTTCAAATGTACCCTTTCCCAGGTGTACCCAGCCTCGATGTCTCTAAATGCATATTCCCCTGAGAGAATCGATTAAGCACATTTGAATTAACTTGAGCTTCCCAAGAAGAGGTACCTAATCTTTGTCTCTGGTTTCAAAACACTGCCTGGCACATGTTAGTACTCGATACATATCAGCTTATGGATGACTTTCCAAAGGGCTCAGATGGGCTGGTGCAGTCAGAGAGCTGGGTGTGCCTGACACAGAGAAAGTCAGAGAGGAGAAGAGAAAGGTGTGCTGAAAGGGAAGGCTGTAGTAATCGATAATACATCAGAATGTGCCCTGCACAAGGCAACTCGCTGATCCAAAACACTGAGCAGCACACACAACCCATTCTCCAACCATATTGAGTAACAGAAAGTCACTTGCAATTTGTTAATTGTACAATTAATACACTTAATTGTACTTTCTCCAGCTTCAGGAGGTCACCCAGAGCACTGGTGTGAGAGGGTTTAATGAGCAAATGCCTGTTTGCCCAATCCATACCCTGTATGATGTTAATTCCATGGGTCACACTGAGTAGGAAGGCAGGTATAAGTGTTGATACCATACCTCTCATACCAGGGCATGTCAATAGTGATACTTCAGAGACTCTCCTCAGCCCTTACGATCATGTAGGTTTTAGTTAAGCCTCCTTCGGACACCAAGGAGAGAGAGCTGAGTATCGACCCTTGCACCTGCCCTTGTAGCATAAATACACTTATTTTTTGTTACGGAAATGTAACTTCAAGTCTGCTGATTTGGGACCTTGACTCTCTGCTGGTCACCCATCTCTCAGATCCCTGGAGAAACTTGGCTCAGATGCTTGGTAACGGCAAATCTATGCAAATATCATGAAGTATGTTCAGTTTCTTGGAATAGCTAGTTAATAAGTGAATCTTTAAGGGCTCGTAATATTGTAGAATAGTGATTAAAGTACATGCTCTGAAATCCAATTGCCTTTGTTCAAATCCCAACTCCTTAAGCCTCAGTTTTCTTACCTACACAATTAAGGTAGTAGTTGTGTGGCTGGGCTGCTGAGCCAGTTACTTAAATTAGTGTAAATTTCTTAAGTGACTAGCATATGGTCTTCAATAACTGTTATTATTCCCACACTTGCAGATAACTCAGGACTTAAATAAACTTCCATGTCTTCATATATTTGATTCTCATATGAACCTTTGTGAGAAGGATGGATGGGTATTATCTTGGAGCCAAGGCTGGGGATTTAATGGGCATTCTGGAGACAATGTCGTAACCCAAATCAATGACTATAGAATTTCATGAATAAGAATAACAATAACAATGTAATTCTTATAGTATTAACCCACTATTGTGTGACAATATGTAACTATAACATAATGTGCTACAGTTTGGATAATAGTTTCACATATATTATTTCACTTGAATTTTAATATATTATAAAATGGGGTTGTTCAGCTTATCTATCCCATGTCTCACTGTCTAAAATTGTAGACAGATCATTAAGGGAACTCCCCAAATGGATGGAACAGATGTTTTAGAAACAGTGGTTTCACATTTTGCTAAATGTTCTTAAATCAAGATTATACTAATATATAGAATGCAGAGGCTGCAATCAAGTTTTATCAACGTTTGGATTAGCCAATTCATTTGAGTTGTCACAGTACAAGGCATTCACTCAGGAAGAAATAACCCCACTCAACAGGCATTTATGGAATATCAACTATGGACAGAATCTCACACTATGCTAGGAGGGCACAGAGCTGAGCAAAATGTTTCTGTCTCCAAAAAGCTTAATTTCATATAGAGGAACTGACTTACAAAACATTATTGGTGCTCATGGGTGAGTGGGGTTATACTGCTAGCCAACATGCATAATATATAGTACTATATATGTTTAACTCTACATAACACATATTCTTACATACTTACCTGACCTTCTCGAAAACATACTTACAAGCAGGAACCCTAATGGACAACCCAACAGTAGTACATAACATGTCCCTCCAAAGCTTATGCATTACCCCTGGAATATCAACCGAATCAACCACGTGTCAGTCGTACATAGTACATTAAACCGTTCATCGGACATAGCACATACCTATTAAAAACGTCCTCCCCACCACGGATGACCCCCCTCACTTAGGAATCCCTTGTTCACCATCCTCCGTGAAATCAATATCTCGCACAAGAGTGCTACTCTCCTCGCTCCGGGCCCATAACTCGTGGGGATAGCTATAAAATCTAAAAAGGGGGTGGGAGTAAGATTTTGGAGATGGAGTCTCTATGGATCTATGTTAACGTTTTATACTTCACATTTTTATGACTTTTTAAATAAGATTGAAAAAATTGGTCTCAATAACATAGAATTTTCTAGTTTTCTCTTTCTCTTCCCCTCTTTACTTCCCTCCTTTTCTCCCTTCTTCTTTCTTCCTTTCTCCCTCTGTTCTTTTCTTTCCTTCCCTCGCTGCCTCCTCCCTTCCTTCCCTTCTTCCCTCTTTAAAACTTGATACTCTTCTTACTCATACTAAAGCATCAATGACTCTCATAAGATGTAGTAAGCACTGATTACTTGACCTGGTACAGTTCAAAGCTCTATAGAATTAAGAAACCACAACTTCCAATAGCCCTCTTCTGTCATCCTTCTACATGACTGTGTCCATGTCTTATGAGCCAGGAAAGATTCAGAATTTTTTTTTCTTAGCAGTAATAAGCATAAAAGTGAAAACTGTACTGTATTTTCCAAAATACCTAGAGACATAAGACTGTGCAAATTTCGTTATTAGTCTAGGAGTCTGACTGTTGGACTAATAACTAAATTTGCACACTAAATGACTAAATTAGGTCTTGATACCCAGAGATTGTAGGAAGTGGGGCAAATACTCCTTGCATTCATTCCATGGCATTGAGCCATGGATACCAAGCCCAGTGTACCCTGGGTGTCAGCCTGGGCATCATCATGTCCCAATGCTTATCTACATCAAGGTTGTTTAGTGTTGTACCATATACAAAGCACACTCATTATTTCATTTGATTCTCAAATCATTCATTCTAAAATGCACATGGAGCATGTGATATTGCCCCCACCGTACATAAGGGAAAGCTGGGAGAGAATTTAATAGCATGGAAATTAGGAGGGAAATTTTGCCAATTAATGAAAAAGAAAGATACAGAAATAGGAATACAAATGCCCAAGTTAAAATGATTTTCTGATATTATAGGAAGCCTTCCTTTATTTTATGTTATTTATTATTATTACTATTTTTTATACTTTAAGTTCTGGGACACGTGCAGAATGTGCAGGTTTGTTACATAGGTATACATGTGCCGTGGTGGTTTGCTGCACCCATCAACCTGTCATCTAGGTTTTCTGTGTGATGTTCCTCTCCCCTGTGTCCATGTGTTCTCATTGTTCAACTTCCACTTATGATTGAGAATATGTGGTGTTTGTTTTTCTGTTCCTATGTTAATGTGCTGAGAATGATGGCTTCTGGTTTCATCCGTGTCCCTGCAAATGACATGAACTCATTCTTTTTAGGGGGGCACAGTCTTCCATGGTGTATATGTGCCACATTTTCTTTATCCAGTCTGTCACTGATGGGCATTTGGGTTGGTTCCAAGTCTTTGCTATTGTAAATAGTGCTGCAATAGACATATGTGTGCATGTGTCTTTATAGTAGAACAATTTATAATCCTTCGGGTATACACCCAGCAATGGGATTGCTGAGTCAAATGGTATTTCTGGTTCTAGATCCTTGAGGAATCGCCACACTGTCTTCCACAATGGTTGAACTAATTTACATTCCCACCAACAGTGTAAAACATTCCTATGTCTCCACATTCTCTCCAGCATCTGTTGTTTCCTGACATTTTAATGATCGCCATTCTAACTGGAGTGAGATGGTATCTCATTGTGGTGTTGATTTGCATTTCTCTAATGACCAGTGATGATGAGCTTTTTTTCATATGTTTGTCGGCCACATAAATGTCGTCTTTTGAGAAGTGTCTGTTCATATCCGTCACTCACTTTCTGATGGGGTTGTTTTTATCTTGTAAATTTGTTTAAGTTCCTTGTAGATTCTGGATATTAGCTCTTTGTCACGTGGATAGATTGCAAAAATTTTCTCCCATTCTCTATGTTGCCTGTTCACTCTGATGATAGTTTCTTTTGTTGTGCAGAAACTCTTTAGTTTAATTAGATCCCATTTGTCAATTTTGAGGAAACCTTCCTTTATTAAGGGAAAAGTATATTTGTCTTATTTTTACAATAGAAAGGGAGGTCCACAGAGGCAGGTGACTGCCTTGACAATGTAGTAGTGTAATTGGGGTGGGTAAATTAAAATAATTTTATTTATTGAAAGTATAATGCTTGTCATATTCAGCAATAAGTAAAGTATCAGAATTGTAAACCAAATTGTAGGAAAAATACTTTGCCACAGCACGTCTTGATTTCCTAATACTAAGAAAAAAATAAACAATTGAATGTACATCCAGTGGTTTTTTGGCTGAATACTGTTTCATAAGATACATTTTTCCTAACCTTACCAAGAGAATATTAAAGAGCTACAAGGAAAATATGGTTTGAAAGGGGTGATATTATTGGGGTCTATTAGTTCTTGAGTTCTTGCCAGAGCTGAACACATTTGACAAAGCTGAGTGCCTCCATGTTTTCTATGGAAAAATATATTAAAGCTGATATGTATTTGTTACTGTGTTGAGAAGACAGATCACTTCTTGGGAGAATTTACACTTAAAGTAATATGATTTGAATGTGAAACACTGCCAGGCTGTCTATTGTGCCAATACACATGCAGCGTGGCATTCTATCACTATTAGTCCACCTTGGGGCATAGCTCAAACAGAGGTACATGATTGAAAGAAAAGAATGACCATTTTTGACTGGAAATGAGTTTCTGGGTTCTCTATTCTACTTTGGCTTTTATTTGTAGTCTAGCCTAAGGGAGTTAAGGTCCCAGGATCTTTTTCTCCTCCATCTGTAAAAGTTACTCAGAGGCAGATTTTGGCTCCATATGAAGAAGGAAATGATTAGTAAATATGGGATGGGAACATTTTTATTTCTTACATGCATAATTAAACTCTTGTACTTTACTTTTCCAGGCATTTTAATGTTCTCCTCCTCTTTTCCAGTGTGTTGATTACTCCTGACATCTACTATTCTCACGGAAATAGACCTTGATATGTAACAAGGTTCTATCATAATTATTTCTTTTGTTTCTTAAAGAGGGCAACATACAAATAAACCTGTTGTCTAATATTTCATTGAGAATTTTGCATTTACACATATGGGTGAAATTGATCTACCTTTTTTATTTTTGGAATTAATGTTACATTTTGCCAGGAAGATTTTTCTGGCTTCCTTAATTAAATTGGAGAGCTTTCTGCCTCTTTCCATGGTCTGCAGCAATTTAAATAACATTGGGTTTATTCATTCTCCAAAGGTTGGATAGAATCCAGCTGTGGAATCATCTGGTTTTGGTATATTTTTTAGTAGGAGATCTATAGTCACTTTCAAATCCCTTGTATGGTAATTGGTCTATTCAAGATTTTTCACATCTTTTATTTCTTAATAATTTATATTTTACTAATAATATGATCCCATTTTTCTAGATTTTAGAAATGTTTGCCTTAGAATTGCATGTAACATTGAATTATATGTGTTCCCTTCTATTATGGCTTCTTTAAAATTGTATTATAAAGATTTTAAACATGCCTAAAAAGTATTAAAAAAAACACAATGAATACTCATAAATCCCCCAGGTATATTAAACTATTTTAAATTGGAGAAATCATGACTTTTCATCTCGAAATAGCTCAGCATTTATCTCCAAAAGTAAGAATATTCTCCTACATAACTGCAATATTATTTAACACATTGGATTCAACAACCATCCCTTCATATCTTTTGTCATCCAGGCCATCTTTGAATCTCCCCAATTGTCCCCCAAATGACTTTTTCACAGCTGATTTGATCAATCTCAAATTTAATCTTGAAGACACATTGCTTTGGTTGTCATGTCTCTTAAGACTTTAATTTGAAACCATTCTCCTCCCCTTTTTGATAATGACTTTGACTTTTTGAAGAGACCAAGCTGGTTATTCCAAGTTTTGTTATCTTTTGCTAACATTTAATTTGTTCCTTTTTTTTTTTTTTTTTTTTTTTTTTTTTTTTTTTTTTTTTTTAGATAGAGTCTCACTCTGTTGCCCAGGCTGGAGTGCAGTGGCTCAATCTCGGCTCACTGCAGCCTCTGCCTCCCAGGTTCAAGTGATTCTCCTGCCTCAGCCTCCTGAGTAGCTGAGATTACAGGCACACACCACCATGCCCGGTTAATTTTTGTGTTTTTAGTAGAGACACGGTTTCACCACACTGGCCGGGCTTGTCTCAAACTCCTGACCTAGTGATCCGCCCGCCTCGGCCTTTCAAAGTGCTAGGATTACAGGCGTGAGCCACCACACCAAGCCTAATTTGTTGCTTTTTATCTGAAGGCTTTTAAAATACATACTTTAAAAAAATTATTTTTTTAAAAAAATTGCACATAACAATTATACAGTGCACTGTGATCAGATCAGGGTGATTAGCATATTCATTGTCTCAAACATTTGCCATTTCTTTGTGTTGAGAATAATCAATATTCTCTTTCTAGCTATTTGAAACTGTATAGTAGCATTGTTGTTAACTATAGTCATTCTACAATGTTATGAAACACTAGAACTTATTCCTTTTATCTAGCTGTAATTTTCTATTCTTTAACAAATCACTCCCTTTCTCTCCTTCTCCCTACCCTTCCTAGACTCTAGTATTTTTTGTTCTAATGAGATCACCTTTTTTAAGCTACCACATATGAGTGAGAACATGCAGTGTTTACCTTTCTGTTCCTGGCTTATTTCAGTAACATAATATCTTCTAGTTCCATCCATGTTGCCTTGAATGACAGGATTTTATTCTTTGTATGGCTGAATGGTATTCCATGGTGTATATATAGCACTTTTTCTTTATCCATTAATCTGTTGTCAGACACCTGGGTTGATTCCATATCTTGGCTATTGTGAACAGTGTTGCAATAAACATGGGGATGCAAATGCTTTTCATGTAATGATTTCCTTTCCTTTGGATAAATGCCTAGTAGTAGGATTGCTGGATCATACGGTCGTTCTATTTGTAGTTTTTGAGGAGGTTTCATACTGTTCTTCACAGTGGCTTCATTACATTCTTACCAACAGTGTATGAGAGTTCACTTTTCTCCACATCCTTGCCAGCATTTGTTATTTTTTTGTCTTTTTGATAATAGCCATACTAACTGGAGTGAGATGATACCTCATTGTGATTTTGATTTGCATTTCTCTGATAATTAGTGATGTTAAGTATTTTTTCATATTTTTTTGGCCATATGTATGTCTTCTTTTGAGAAATGTCTGTTCAGATAATTTGCCTGTGTTTTAAATCAGATTATTTGTTTTTTATTGTAGAAATGTTTGAATTCCTTGTATATTCTGGATTTAGCCCTCTGTTGGGTGACTAGTTTGAGAACATTTTCTCCCAATCTGTAGGTTGTCTTTTCACTCTGTTGATTGTTTCCTTTGCTGTGCAGAAAGTTTTTAGTTTTTAAAATCCTTCCTTAATTAGTGCCTAATTGCTTTTCTCATTCTTAATCTTGAATATTTTTACTTCCTCCTTTTTTCCCTAATTGGGGTCTCAAGAGGGATTATCTACTGTAGTAGTCTCTTCAAGGAACTTGTAGTGGTTTTATTAGTTTGACTTTGTACTGTGTATTTTTTTCATTATAAGCTATTTTCTTAACCAAGAGAGGAATATCAGATGCTATAGAAGAAAATATAGTAATATTTAAATACATAAAAACTTAAATCTTCATTATGGCAAAATTAATAAAAAGCCAATATATAAATGACATAATTGAGTCCATGTTTGTAATACAAATAAACAAGAAAGGCAAATATCTCTATTATATAAAGATCTCTTACCAATGGACAAGAAAAATATCAAAAATGAACAAATTCCTAAAAAAGAAAGTCTAATACAAAAAGCCAAATTAAAAGAAAACAGAAAATCTCAAACTCAAATTCTTTGCCCATTTTAAATTGTATTGTCAGTCTTTTTCTTACTGGTTTTTAAAATTTAATTTGCATATTTTGGAGACAAGTATTTCGTGAAATATATATGTATATATGATTTGTTGTTTTTAATATTGCACGTTGCTCACTAATTAGAAGCCATAGCATCATTTTGCTGTTTTCCTTATATATTCAGAGAATGTTATACCAAATGTATACTTATCAAATGCGATTGTCTTTCAAAAGAGACAGACGATGCATTTTTCCTAATAGTCTCAGAAAGAAATACATTAACACTTCCGAAGTTTTAGATTAATGCTGTAAAGTTTATAAGGCTTCTGAAGTTTTTCAAAGCATTGATTTCATATCCTGATCAAGTGAGCTAAAGACAGTTGGAGAAAACATATTTTGGGTTTGTTTATGTACATGTATAATTGATTTAAAGAAACTATTTTTTTTTTCCAGGAAATGTTTCTTTTAAAAAATATCTCTCAGTTGTCACAGCTCCCTTCCAGTCATGTGGTTTTTGTGTATACTTGTATTTGCACTAACCCATTTCCTGTGCATGCACTCTGCTTGCCTTTGCTCTTGCTGTGGTAGAAAGAAGTGAAATAGAAATATCACAGCATTGCCCGGAGCTCAGTTTTTGGAAGGGTAAGGCAGAGGAAGGAAAGCAGTGCAAACTGTGCAGCATTTCTGAAGCCCAAGGCAAAAATGGCAGATTGACTGGTCTTGGGGATGTCTATTCAAATAAAAGCCAGTGGGCTTTTGTTCTTCCCCACGTGATCATTAGAATTTATTAATACGACTAGATTAGGGTTTTTTGTAGCTTTATCTTTTAGCAGTTTCTCATGTGTAGGCTTGAAAATGAGTTTCTGTTCTGAGCTAATCATGAATATTGTCCCCTTTCTCGTTATTTGTTGATTTGCTAGAGGGACAAAAAGAAGTAAAATAGCTATTTTTATCGAAATCTTAAAAGCAATGGGAGAGTCATTATGATGCACCTAGTCTAAAAATTCATAATAAAGTCAAAGTACTTTTTGTAGTTTTAAAAAGGTGCTATTAGTGTCATCACGTGCACAAAGCTCCAAGCTGACATTAACAAGGGGCCTCCGTAACACTACCACACAGCCTGTTTGCTGTTACAGCTAGACTGGAGTTACTTAAAAGCACCTGAGTATGAGTCCCAAGTCTCAATAAAATATTTGAGACCATCCTGGCCAACATGATGAAACCTCGTTTCTACTAAAAATACAAAAATTAGTCGGGTAGTGGCACACACCTGTAGTTCCAGCTCCTCAGGGGACTGAGGCAGGAGAATCACTTGAATTTAGGGGGCGGAGGTTGAAGTGAGCCAAGATCATGCCATTGCACTCCAGCCTGGGTTACTGAGCAAGAGTCTGTCTCAGGAAAAAAAAAAAAAAGAATATATATATATATATACATACACACACACACACACACACACACACACACACGTATATGTATTCCATAAAGACATCAGGTTGGCACTACCTTTTTCTGCTTTTGTTTGCTTCTCTCTCTATGTGTGTGTGTGTGTGTGTGTGCGTGTGTGTGTATACATATTTTTTAATTGAAACGGAGTTTCACTCTTGTCACTCAGGCTGGAGTGCAATGGGACGATCTTGGCTCACTGCAACCTCTGCCTTTTGGGTTCAAGCTATTCTCCTGCCTCAGCCTCCTAGTAGCTGGGATTACAGGCACCTGCTACCACACCTGCTAATTTTTGTATTTTTCATAGAGATGAGGTTTCACCATATTGGCCAGGCTGGTCTCGAACTCCTGACCTCAGGTAATCCACCCTCCTCAGCCTCCCAAAGTGTTGGGATTATAGGCATGAGCCACCGTACCTGGCCTTTGTTTCAATATTTATCCAGCCAATGTTGATCAGTTGGATGACATTTACTTGTGAAGGCCAAACCTAGTAGTTAGTGTGTGAATCTACTTAGTTGGCTTTAATTCAGTTGTTGGATGTATATTCTTTTGTTGGATTCACATTTTGGGCTGTGTTAGAGTGCCTGATGTATTATGCTAAGTCTGATGGTGAAAACTGCTGGGGCTATGTTTGCCTATGAGTGAATCAAGACATTTCAGAGATTGTCAAAGCTGGAAGCGGGCCTGGCCTGGTGGCTCATGCCTGTACTCCCAGCACTTTCTCCCACTTTGAAGTGGGGGAAATCACCTGAGGTCAGGAGTTTGAGATCAGCCTGGCCAATATGGTGAAACCCCATTTATCTCTACTAAAAATACAAAAAAATTAGCCAGGTATGGTGACAGCCGCCTCTAATCCCAGCTACTTGGGAAGCTGATGCAAGAGAATCACTTGAACCGAGGATGCAGAGGTTGCAATGAGCCGAGATGGCACCACTGCACTCCACTCCAGCCTGGCCCACAGAGTGAGACTCTGTCTCAAAAAAAAAAAAAAAAAAAAAAGCTGGAAGTGGCAGAGAAATTAGGCCATTTTGTTGTTGTTGCTTTGCTTTGTTTTCATTGTTCAGTTTTATGGAAAAAGAAGTTAAAAACTCGAAAGCTAAGTGCCATATCTTAGATCAACTAGTTAGTGACAAAGCTGTTTTGCAGCAAAGGTAGAAATGCTACCAAGATGTACTAGTTTAGGGCTTAACCCAAGACCATGAAGCGAGAAACATGAAGGGGAGGAAAGTTAAAGGCTAATAGCAGTGTTCTAGAAATATAGCACAGAACTGCTAGAATCATCGTCCTACCTACAAGGTCATGAATGGGACCAGGGGAGACACCAATATCTGATATTCCCTTTTCTCTCATTTTTTTCCCTTGCACTTCTTATATTTCAAGATTCAGACCTGAAACCATCTTCCTTAGGAGGTCTTTTCTCCTAGATCCATTCACATGCAAGTATAGTCCTAGCAGTTTTTTACCAGGAGACTCAGCAGTGTACATCTGTTAGATGCTCTCCTACATAATCAGATACTGTCTGTGTATTCTAGTTTTTTGTCCACTTGTCCTCTCCTCCATTAATAATAACTGCTATTAATCATTGAATACCTACCATGTGCTAGACATTTTACCAGAAACTTTATAAAAGATGAGTTGAGTTCTTGAAGAACCCTCCAAATTAGCTATGAGTATTTCTTTTTTTACAGGTGAGGAAACTGAGGTTTAGACTAAGTGGTTTGACCAAGATCATATCTAGTAGCAGGAGAACCAAGATGAGAAATTGTATTTGTCAGGCTCCAAATCTGAAGTCATTTCTATGTGTTGTACTGAATAAATTTAGGCTCTGATGACAGTGATAATGGATACTAGGTTTCTCTCATCATCCATCCCACTGCCCTTCTGACCTAGGGGAGTGAGGTTGGAAAGCTAAAACCCTACATTTCTCAAGCTCTTCTGAATCTAGGATTCTGGGTATGGTATCAGGTCTACCAAATAGAAGCACTTGTGTGAGATTTGGAAGGCACACTGAAATGCTAGCCACCCTGCAGCTGGGAGGCAAGGCAGGAAGGGATGTGAATGTTTAGAGGCAGTTTTGAAGGCCAAACTCGAAAATTCAGTGTGCAGTCACCAGCTATCAGGTTTAAGAGGCAGTTGAGGCAGTGACTATGGTAGCAGCCACACACACTTCCTGACATCTGAAACACAGTTATTATGAGGTGGACTCAGTACTCCAGTAGGGGCCCCTAAGCAGGGGTTCATGTTGCCATTTCAATGATTTTATAAAAATACATTCTTGTATTAAATTGCTTGGCTTCAAATACCTAATGCTATATTACTATTTCAGATAACTATCAGTACATAACAAACCGCTCCAAAACTCTGTGAACCAAAACCAAGGTGATTCTGGGTTTGGTTGGAATCAGCTGGGCAGTTCTGACTCCCATGGTTTTCTGGGAACACTCATGTGACTACATTCAGCTAGGAGCTCTTTGAGGCTGGAACACCTAAGTCACTCTCACATGTCTGCAGAAGTGCCTTGGTACATTTCCTGATGGCCTCTCTTTCCACTCGGCCTTTTGTCACTCAGTAGTTTGATCTGAGATTCCTTAGATGGTAGCTGGTTTTCAAGAGAGTGAAGCTTCCATGCCTCTGAAGGTCTAGATCTAGAAGTAATTCACTACATTCTCTTGGTCAAAGCAAGTCGTGAGGCAAGCGCAGACCAAGACTCCATCTCCTGGTAGGAGGAGTGACATGTATGTACCATAGTTACCACATGGGGCCAGGTGTGAATCTAGGGAAGCAGGACCAGCGACTGGATACCCAAGTTAGACACAAGTTAATCTGCTTCTAAGCAGGATAAATAAAGTGAAAAATAGAAAAATCTGAGGTCAACATGAACAAGAGAATGGATTTAGGTAGGAGGTAGTCTGTTCAAAGCTCTCATTTTCCCATTGTAATTCTGCACAGTGCATTTTATCATCTGCTTATGCAGCAAAATTTGTTTAGTATGTAGTATTTGAATTAACCCATTCTCGGTACTAGTATAAATAAGTTCTACCTTCAAGGAGATAAATAATGGAGTATGATAAAATCCACAAACACATAGAGTGACTCACTAGCTCTGCTAGGCAGTCAGGAAAGCAGTCTAGGCAAGGTCACCCTTAAAGAAGGACTTCTTTCACTTAGTGAAATACATTCAAGCTTCTTTTATGTCTGTTTAGGCTTGATAGCTCATTTCTTTTTAGAGCCAAATACCAAATATCATTGCATTGTGTAGATGTACCACAGCTTAATTTATATATTTACCTACATTCACTGAAGACATTTTGGTTCCTTTTAAGTTTTGGCAGTTGAGAATAAACCTGCTATTATACACATCTGCATGCAGGATTTTGTTCGGATTTAAGTTTTCAATTTATTTGGTAAATAACAATTGAAAGTAGTTTGACAATTTCTTACAAAATTGAATATACTCTTACCATTCATCCAGCAATACATCCAGTAAATATCAAGGAGCACGATTGCTGGATGTATGGTAAAATATGTTTAGTTTTGTAAGACATTGCCAAACTGTCTTCCAAAGTGGCTGAACCATGTTACATTCCCACCAGCAATAAATGAGAATTCCTGTTACTTCACATTCTTCCAGTATTTGCTGTTGTTCTTGTTACGTATTTTGCCCATTTTAAAATCAAGTTGTTCATTTACTTATGGTTGATCTTTATGAGTTATTCGTATATTTTGGATAACAGACCTCAGATAGGCCTTCTGCAAATTTTTCCCCTAGAATGTGACTTGTCTTTTCATTCTCATTTTCTTGACAGTGTCTTTCAGGAGAAGAATTTTTTTTTTTTAATTTTAAAATGTTGCTAGGGTTTGAATGTGTTCCCCAGGGTCCATGTGTTGGAAAATCAATCCCAAGTGAGAGATGGAATTTTCAAGAGGTGATTAATACCATTATTGTGGGAGTGGGTTAGTAATCTTGAGAGTGGGCTAATGACAAAAGAATGAGTTAGGCCTCTTCTCTCTTGTGCATGCTCTCTTGCCCTTCTACCTTCCTCTACGGGACAGTGCAGCAAGAAAGCCTTTGCCAGATACAGGCCCTTCTACCTTGGACTTCCCAGCCTCCAGAACTGTAAGAAATAAATCTCTGTTCTTTATAAATTACTCAGTTTCAGGTATTCTGTTATAGCAGCACGTATTGGACTGCAAAAGAAGTTCAACTTATCAATTGCTTCTTTCATGAATTGTATCTTTGGTGTTTTATCTAAAAAGTTATCATCAAGTACAAAGTCATCTATATTTTCTCTGATATTATCTTCTAGAAGTTTTATAGTTTGCACTTGGCAATTAGGTATGACCCATTTTGATTTAATTTTTGTGAAAGGTATAACACCTGTGTTTAGACTTTTATTTTGGTTTGCATATGGATATTCAGCTGTTTCAGCACCATTTCTTTAAAAGGCTATCTTTTTTCCATTGGATTGCCTTTTTTGGGGTTTTCATTAGGGTTTACATGAATCTACAGATTAAATTGAGAACAATTGACATCTTTACAATATTGACTCTTCCAATCCATTAATGTAAAATATATCTTTACTTATTTAATTATCTGAGTTATTTAATCAGGATTTGGTCGCTTTTCTTGTACAAATTTTGTTCATACTTTGCCAGATTTAAATCTAAATATCTCATTTTGGTGAGTGTTAATATAAATGACAGTGTGTTTTTAATGTCAAATTCTTATTGTTCCTTGGTATATAGGAAAATGATTGGCTTCTGTAAATTAACCTAATATCCTGCAACCTTGCTATAATTGCTTATTGCTTCCAGGAGATTGTTTTTGTCAATTCTTTTGGATTTTCTACACAGATGATTATGTCATTTGTGAACAAAGACATTTTATTTCTTCCTTCCCAATCTGTATACCTTTTATTTACTCTTCTTGTCTTATTGCATTGGTCAGGACTTACAGTACAAGGTTAAAAAGGAGTGGTGAAAGGAGACATCCTTGCCTTGATTCTGATTTTAAAGGGATAGCATCTAGTTTCTGACTAGTATGCTAGTTGTACTTTTTTGTAGATATTCTAACAAGCTGAGGAAGTTCTCTATTCCTTGTTTGCTGAGAGTTTTTATTATGAACCTGCATTGGATTTTTTCAAGTGCTTTTTCTGCATCTGTTGATATGATCATGTGAATTTTGCTCTTTAACCTGCTGAAGTGATAATTACATTAATTGATCTTCAAATGTTTAGCCTTGTGATGATAAAATCCCTGGAATAAATCCCACTTGGTCATGGTATATGATTCTTTTTTACAATTGGATTAGATTTGCTAACATTTCATTGAGAAGTTTTACACCTATGTTCATGAGAGATATTGGTCTGCAGTATTCTTTTCTTGTAATGTCTTTGTTTGGTTTTGATCTTAGGATAATGCTAGCCTCATAGAATGAGTTAGGAGTTAGGATGTGTTCTCTGCTTCTATCTTCTGAAAAAAATTGCATAGAATTGTTACAATTTCTTAAATGTTTGACAGGATTCACCAGTAAACACAGTTGGGCCTGGCACTTTCAGTTTTGGAAGCTTCTTAGTTATTGATTGAAATTCTTTAATATGTAGATACATAATATTAAATATAAGCCTATTCAGATTGTGTATTTCTTGTGGTATAAACTTTGGTAGATTATGTCTTAAGAAATTGGTAAATTTCATCTCAATTGTCCATTCATTCTCGATTTCGGCCTAGAGTTAATAGTATTCCTTTATTACTTTTTTTTTGAGATGGAGTCTTGCTCTGTCGTGTAGGCTGGAGTCCAGTGGCATGATCTCGGCTCACTGCAAGCTCCGCCTCCCAGGTTCATGCCATTCTCCTGCCTCAGCCTCCCAAGTAGCTGGGACTACAGGTGCCTGCCACCATGCCTGGCTAATTTTTTGTATTTTTAGTAGAGATGGGGGTTTCACCGTGTTGGCCAGGATGGTCTCGATCTCCTGACCTCATGATCCACCCACCTCAGACTCCTAAAGTGCTGGGATTACAGGCATGAGCCACCGCGCCTGGCCCCTTTATGTCCATGGGACCTGTGGTGGTGTCTCCTTTTTCATTTCTGATATTAGTAATTTGTGCCTTCTCTTTTCTCCTTAGTTAGCCTGGCTAAAGACTTACAGGTTTTGTTATTATTTTATTTGCTTGTTTTTGTTTTTGTTTTATTGAGAGGGAGTCTCACTCTATCATCCAGGCTGGAGTGCAGTGGTGTGATCTCGGCTCACCGCAACCTCTGCCTACTGAGTTCAAGTGATTCTTCTGCCTCAGCCTCCTGAGTAGCTGGGACTACAGGTGCCCACCATCACGCCTGGCTAATTTTTGTATTTTTAGAAGAGATGGGGTTTTTCCATATTGGCCAGGCTGGTCTCTAACTCCTGACCTTGTGAACTGCCCATCTCGGCCAACATACTGGTTTTATCAATCTTTTCAAAGAACCAGGTTTGGTTTTGTTGATTTTCTCTGTTGATTTTTATTTTCAATTCAATTTATTTAGCTTATTTAATTAAATTGTTTTTTAAATATCTTTTCTCCTAGTTTATTTGGACTTCATTTTTTTTTTTTTTTTTTTGCAGTTTTCGAAGGTGGGAATTTATATTATTAATTTAAAGTCTTTTCTAATATATTCATTAAAGATAAATTGCTCTCTAAGCACTGTTTTCACTACATACCACATATCTTGATGTCATATTTTCATTTCACTTTATGCAGTCTTTTTAAAATATGTGGAACATATATTAAAATTAACAGGTACTTGGGGAAAAAGGAATACACAGATAATACCAAAGATTATAATCATATAAAATTTATTCCCTTTTCACAGTACAAAAATACTACAAATCAATGGCAAAGATATAAATTTAAAGTTACCATATGCTTTGAAATTTAGAAATATACTTTTAAATACATTAAAAATCATAATGGAAATTAGATAATAGGTTAAGCTGATCTATAATATATACTTTATATAAAATCATATGACATGTCTAAATCAGCACTTTGAAGGAAATTTATATCCTTATATTCTTATATTAAGAACCCTAACAATTAGCAAGCTACATATCCTTTATAAGAAATTAGAAAATAGTAACAAAATAAACCCAAAAAAGTAGAAAGTAGATGATAATAAAAATGACAGCACAAATTAATGAAATAGGATACAAACATGCAATGGAGAGACTCAACAAAGGCAAAATGGCTTTTTCAAGAAAAAAAATGGTAAACACATAGGGATTCTGATCAAGACAATAGAAGAGAAGATACACATAACCAACCATTATAACCAGCAGAGTTATAATAAAATCCTATAGTAGATTATTAGAAGATATAATAAATAGAAAATCACTAATGACCAGCAAAATTTAAAACTTAGGAAGCAAACTTGTGGCAAAAGCTAGAAAATTTACATGACATGAGAAAATTCCTGGAAAAATTAAGATTATTAAAACTGACTTAATATGCAATCGAGTATCACAAGGGTTCTCTAATCATTAAGGCAAATTGACTAAATCCATTATTGAAAAAATATATCAGGCCCAGTGACTTTTCTGGGCAGTTCTATTTAACACTCAATGAAGAAGTAATTGCAAAATTATACAAGATCTTCTAAAGAGTTGAAAAAGGAGCTACCAACTCCAGCTCATTTTATCAGGCTAGCACAACCTTGAGAACATACACCAAAATGATAATATGAGCAAATACAAATTACAGTTCAATCTAACTTATGAACATAGGTTAAAAATATTTATAAAATATTAGCAAACAGAGCCTGAGTCAAAGGTGTCTCTAGATTATGAAAACATAGTTGATAGCACAGTTTAAACCCATTTATGCCTAGTGTTCCATTATTGGAACGTTAAGCATGTGGCAGTTACTTATATCCTACTGCTCAAGGTCATTGCCAAGGTCTGATTGCAAAAATTAAAAAAATTGCAAACTCAGGCATAGAATGGGTTAAAATGAATAGATTTTGTGACAGGATAAAGGAGAAAAATAATCATATGACCAACTCGATGCTGAAAAAGACATTTGATAAAATTATAGATCTCATGATATAAAATATCTCGAGGGCAGAGCAAGATGGCCAAATAAGAACAGCTCCAGTCTCCAGCTCCCAGCGTGAGTGACACAGAAGACGGGTGATTTCTGCATTTTCAACGGAGGTACCGGGTTCAACTCACTAGGGAGTGCTGGACAATCGGTGCTGGTCAGCTGCTACAGCCCAACCAGTGAGAGCTGAAGCAGGGTGAGGCATCGCCTCACCTGGGAAGCGCAAAGGGGAACGGAATCCCTTTTCCTAGTCAGGGGAACTGAGACACACAACACCTGGAAAATTGGGTAACTCCCACCCCAATACTGCACTTTACCAAGGGTCTTAGCAAACGGCACACCAGGAAATTATATCCCACACCTGGCCAGGAGGGTCCCACGCCCACTGAGCCTCCCTCATTGCTAGCACAGCAGTCTGCGATCTAACTGCAAGGCAGCAGCGAGGCTGGGGGAGGGGCGCCCACCATTGCTGAGGCTTAAGTAGGTAAACAAAGCCACTGGAAAGCTAGAACTGGGTGGAGCCCACAGCAGCTCAAGGAGGCCTGCCTGTCTATGTAGACTCCACCTCTGGGGACAGGGCACAGCTAAACAAACAAACAAAAAAAAGCAGCAGAAACCTCTGCAGATGCAAACGACCCTGTCTGACAGCTTTGAAGAGAGCAGTGGATCTCCCAACATGGAGGCTGAGATCTGAAAAGCTGGAAATTCAAAAAATAAGAGCGCATCTCCCCTTGCAAAGGAACGCAGCTCATCGCCAGCAACGGATGAAAGCTGGACGGAGAATGACTTTGATGAGTTGAGAGAAGAAGGCTTCAGTCCATCAAACTTCTCAGAGCTAAAGGAGGAATTACGTACCCAGTGCAAAGAAACTAAAAATCTTGAAAAAAGAATGGAAGAATGGATAACTAGAATAATCAATGCAGAGAAGGCCATAAACGAACTGACAAAGATAAAAACCATGACACGAGAAATACGTGACACATGCACAAACTTCAGTAACTGACTTGATCAACTGGAAGAAAGAGTATCAGCGATTGAGGATCAAATGAATGAAATGAAGCAAGAAGAGAAGTCTAAAGAAAAAAGAGGAAAAAGAAATGAACAACGCCTTCAAGAAGTATGGGATTATGTGAAAAGACTAAATCTACATCTGATTGGGGTGCCTGAAAGTGAGGGGGAAAATGGAACCAAGTTGGAAAACACTCTGCAGGATATCATCCAGGAGAACTTCCCCAACCTAGTAGGGCAGGCCAACATTCAAATTCAGGAAATATAGAGAATGCCACAAAGATACTCCTCGAGAAGAGCAACTCCAAGACACATAATTGTCAGATTCACCAAAGTTGAAATGAAGGAAAAAATCTTAAGGGCAGCCAGAGAGAAAGGTCGGGTTACCCACAAAGGGAAGCCCATCAGACTAACAGCAGATCTCTTGGCAGAAACTCTACAAGGCAGAAGAGAGTGGGGGCCAATATTTAACATTCTTAAAGAAAAGAATTTTCAACCCAGAATTTCATATCCAACCAAACTAAGTTTCATAAGTGAAGGAGAAATAAAATCCTTTACAGATAAGCAAATGCTTAGAGATTTTGTCACCACCAGGTCTGCCTTACAAGAGACCCTGAAGGAAGCACTAAACATGGAAAGGAACAACCGATACCAGCCATTGCAAAAACATGCCAAAATGTAAAGATCATCGATGCTAGGAAGAAACTGCATCAACTAACGAGCAAAATAACCAGTTAATACCATAATGACAGGATCAAGTTCACACATAACAATCTTAACCTTAAATGTAAATGGACTAAATGCTCCAATTAAAAGACACAGACTGGCAGACTGGATAAAGAGCCAAGACCCGTCAGTTTGCTGTATTCAGGAGACCCATCTCACATGCAGAGACACACATAGGCTCAAAATAAAGGGATGGAGGAAGATCTACCAAGCAAATGGAGAACAAAAAAAAGCAGGGGTTGCAATCCTAGTCTCTGATAAATCAGACTTTAAACCACCAAAGATCAAAAGAGACAACGAAGGCCATTACATAATGGTAAAGGGATCAATTCAACAGAAAGAGCTAATTATCCTAAATATATATGCACCCAATACAGGAGCACCCAGATTCATCAAGCAAGTCCTTAGAGACTTACAAAGAGACTTAGACTCCCATACAATAACAATGGGAGACTTCAACACCCCACTGTCAACATTAGACAGATCAACGAGACAGAAAGTTAACAAGGATATCCAGGAATTGAACTCAGCTCTGCACCAAGCAGACCTAATAGACATCTACAGAACTCTCCACCCCCAAATCAACAGTATATACATTCTTCTCAGCACCACATCGCACTTATTCCAAAATTGACCACATAATTTGAAGTAAAGCACTCCTCAGCAAATGTACAAGAACAGAAATTATAACAAACTGTCTCTCAGACCACAGTGCAATCAAACTAGAACTCAGGACTAAGAAACTCAATCAAAACCACTCAACTACATGGAAACTGAACAACCTGCTCCTGAATGACTACTGGGTGCATAACAAAATGAAGGCAGAAATAAAGATGTTCTTTGAAACCAATGAGAACAAAGATACAACATACCAGAATCTCTGGGACACATTTAAAGCAGTGTGTAGAGGGAAATTTATAGGACTAAATGCCCACGAGAGAAAGCTGAAAAGATCTAAAATTGACACCCTAACGTCACAATTAAAAGAACTGGAGAATTAAGAGCTAACACATTCAAAAGCTAGCAGAAGGCAAGAAATAACTAAGAGCAGAACTGAAGGAGATAGAGACACAAAAAACCCTCCAAAAAAATCAATGAATCTAGGAGCTGGTTTTTTCTGAAAAGATCAACAAAATTGATAGACCGCAAGCAAGACTAATAAAGAAGAAAAGAGAGAGAAGAATCAAATAGATGCAATAAAAAATGATAAAGGGGATATCACCACCAACCCCACAGAAATACAAACTACCATCAGAGAATCCTATAAACACTTCTATGCAAATAGACTAGAAAACCTAGAAGAAATGGATAATTTCCTGGACACTTACACTCTGCCAAGACTAAACCAGGAAGAAGTTGAATCCCTGAATAGACCAATAGCAGGCTCTGAAATTGAGGCAATAATTAATAGCCTACCAACCAAAAAAAGTCCAGGACCAGATGGATTCACAGCTGAATTCTACCAGAGGTACAAGGAGGAGCTGGTACCATTCCTTCTGAAACTATTCCAATCAGTAGAAAAAGAGGGAATCCTCCCTAACTCATTTTATGAGGCCAACATCATCCTGATACCAAAGCCTGGCAGAGACACAACAACAAAAAAAGAGAATTTTAGACCAATATCCCTGATGAACATTGATGCAAAAATCCTCAATAAAATACTGGCAAAGTGAATCCAGCAGCACATCAAAAAGCTTATCCACCATGATCAAGTGGGCTTCAACCCTGGGATGCAAGGCTGGTTCAACATACGCAAATCAATAAACATAATCCAGCATATAAACAAAACCAAAGACAAAAACTACGTGATTATCTCAATAGATGCAGAAAAGGCCTTTGACAAAATTCAATAGCCCTTCATGCTAAAAACTCTGAATAAATTCGGTATTGATGGAATGTATCTCAAAATAATAAGAGCTATTTATGAGAAACCTACAGCCAATATCATACTGAATGGGCAAAAACTGGAAGCATTCCCTTTGAAAACTGGCACAAGACAGGGATGCCCTCTCTCACCACTCCTATTCAACGTAGTGTTGGAAGTTCTGGCTAGGGCAATCAGGCAAGAGAAAGAAATCAAGGGTATTCAGTTAGGAAAAGAAGAAGTCAAATTGTCCCTGTTTGCAGATGACATGATTGTATATTTAGAAAACCCCATCATCTCAGCCCAAAATCTCCTTAAGCTGATAAGCAACTTCAGCAAAGTCTCAGGATACAAAATTAATGTGCAAAAATCACAAGCATTCTTATACACCAGTAACAGACAAACAGAGAGCCAAATCATGAATGAACTTCCATTCACAATTGCTTCAAAGAGAATAAAATACCTAGGAATCCAACTTACAAGGGATGTAAAGGACCTCTTCAAGGAGAACTACAAACCACTGCTCAGTGAAATAAAAGAGGACACAAACAAATGGAAGAACATACCATGCTCATGGATAGGAAGAATCAATATCATGAAAATGGCCACTGCCCAAGGTAATTTATAGATTCAATGCCATCCCCATTAAGCTACCAATGAGTTTCTTCACAGAATTGGAAAAAACTGCTTTAAAGTTCATATGGAACCAAAAAAGAGCCCTCATTGCCAAGACAATCTTAAGTCAAAAGAACAAAGCTGGAGGCATCACGCTACCTGACTTCAAACTATACTACAAGGCTACAGTAACCAAAACAGCATGGTACTGGTACCAAAACAGAGACATAGACCAATGGAACAGAACAGAGTCCTCAGAAATAATACCACACATCTACAGCCATCTGATCTTTGACAAACCTGAGAGAAACAAGAAATGGGGAAAGGATTCCCTATTTAATAAATGGTGCTGGGAAAATTGGCTAGCCATAAGTAGAAAGCTGAAACTGGATCCTTTCCTTACTCCTTATACGAAAATTAATTCAAGATGGATTAGAGACTTAAATGTTAGACCTAATACCATAAAAACCCTAGAAGAAAACCTAGGTAATACCATTCAGGACATAGGCGTGGGCAAGGACTTCATGTCTAAAACACCAAAAGCAACAGCAACAAAAGCCAAAATTGACAAATGGGATCTAATTAAACTAAAGAGCTTCTGCACAGCAAAAGAAACTACCATCAGAGTGAACAGGCAACCTACAGAATGGGAAAAAATTTTTGCAATCTACTCATCTGACAAAGGGCTAATATCCAGAACCTACAAAGAACTCAAACAAATTTACAAGAAAAAAACAAACAACCCCATCAAAAAGTGGGCAAAGGATATGAACAGACATTTCTCAAAAGAAGACATGCATACAGCCAACAGACACATGAAAAAATGCTCGTCATCACTGGCCATCAGAGAAATGCAAATCAAAACCACAATGAGATACCATCTCACACCAGTTAGAATGGCAATCATTAAAAAGTCACGAAACAACAGGTGCTGGGGAGGCTGAGGAGAAATAGGAACACTTTTACACTGTTGGTGGGATTGTAAACTAGTTCAACCATTATGGAAAACAGTATGGCAATTCCTCAAGGATCTAGAACTAGAAGTACCATATGACCCAGCCATCCCATTACTCGGTATATACCCAAATGATTATAAATCATGCTGCTATAAAGACACATGCACACGGATGTTCATTGCAGCACTATTCACAATAGCAAAGACTTGGAATCATCTCAAATGTCCATCCATGACAGACTGGATTAAGAAAATGTGGCACATATACACCATGGAATACTATGCAGCAATAAAAAAGGTGAGTTTGTGTCCTTTGTAGGGGCATGGATGCAGCTGGAAACCATCATTCTCAGCAAACTATCACAAGAACAGAAAACCAAACACCGCATGTTCTCACTCATAGGTGGGAACTGAACAATGAGATCACCTGAACTCGGGAAGAGGAACATCACACACAGGGGCCTATTATAGGGAGGGGGGAGGGGGGAGGAGGGAGGGCTTGGGTTGGGAGTTATACCTGATGTAAATGATGAGTTGATGGGTGCTGATGAGTTGATGGGTGCAGCACAGCAACATGGCACAAGTATACATATGTAACAAACCTGCACGTTGTGCACATGTACCCTAGAATTTAAAGTATAATAATAATAAAAAAAATCTCGTAAACAGAAAAAATTGAAATTCCTGTATCTAAGAAAGGGAGTCTATATTTGAACAAACTAACTAGCTACCAACAAAACAACTATTAAAAATATGACATGATGGTGAATGAGGATTATATTGGGAGAAAGAAATAAATTTTACCACAGTCACTACTAGTTTCATTCAGTATTTTCTTGGCATTCTAAGTGGCACAATGTGGCAAAAACCAAACCAAATCAAACCAAACATGTCTATAGGTCTTACAAGAGAAGACTAGAAATTGTGATTTACAGAGAATGTGGTTGAGTAGTTACAAGAGTCAAAAGAATGTACTAATTACTAAATTACCAAATACTAAAGTTAATAAGCGATTAGCAAGTTTGCTGTATACTTAACTTATATAAAAATCAATAATAAAATAACAAAAGTCAATCAATAATAATATGCAGAAATAGAAAAAAAGGAAAAAGTTTAAAAGATACTGTTTCAAATAGCATAAAAGGCTATGAGTAAATCAGAGAAAATTTTAGGGAGTCAGCTAAGGGGAAAAATATAAAACTTTTAATGAGATCTAAATGCATAGAGGAATATACAACACTTATTGATTAGAAATGTCAACATTGTAAGGATGTCAGTTGTCACCAAATTGATTACCAATTGAAAACCAATTAAAAACTCATAAGCTTTACTTCTCTTGTAGAATTTGGCTTTTTAACGGAGCTTGTGCAATTGTATCTGATTTTCCTGGTTGTGGAGCAATTCTAGCCTCATCCCTCAGTAGCATGAGTGGGTCTCTTCTTCAAGGCCAGCAATGAAGGAAAGGCAAAAAAGAAAAATGCTGTTAGCATCTAGAACAGTGTAGAAGTTATTATCTTAATAGGGCCTACTGCACAGCGTAACTAAGATTTATGATCCGATAGGTCCATTCATTATCTTCAATATGCTTGGTATCTTTTCTTATTTCTGCAGTTTGGTTCATGTCATCTCTCTGGCTTGGAATTTCCTCTATGCTTATCTCATTTCCAGCCATCATTCAAATTGCAGCTGAAGCCATTTTTCCCTTTGATGTCTTCACTGACCATTCCAAGAGACACTGCTTATTGACCTGGGGTGGGCAGTGCCCCTATGGCTGATTGGCTGAACCACTCCCTCATTGTGTTAACCTTATATTAAGTCTTGTATCAGCTTGAGTAATTTTCGTCTTTGTGTCAGGAATGTAATTTCTCTCTGTTTCTCCCACAGTATCCTTATGTATCATCTACTCTATGGAGTATCGATAGAACATGAATTGTTATTTTCAGAGTTTGACTATAACAATTCGAAAATATATTACTTTGGGAGCTTACTTTATGTATCTTAAAGGCAGATAAAATAAATTCTTCTATTAATATATAGGAAGAAAATGCCATACCATTCTCATTTATTATGATTAAATAAGGTTGTAAGTTCTTTGAACAAAAAACCAGCATCTGGTACTTGTATTGTTAACTTAATATTCACAGTGCTACATGCTGATGCTGTAATCTCTGTCATATAATGTTTTGCTGATAATGTCTTTAATACCTGGTCTCAATATTTCTGACTTTATTCCTCCTGTAATACTCAAGGAGTAAAAATAAAGTGTTTTAAATAATGTATTATTAAGATTTGCATATTCTGGGACATATACAATACAGATTTCTCATTATTATTTAAGTAATAATACAGACATAATATTAATAGATACATAATGTAGTGAACTCAATAAGCAGAAACAATATGAAATATTTATTGAATCGATTCACATAACAGATATTTATTGTGAGGCAGGCAATGTTAGGCACTGGAAATAGAAGGTAAGTAAGATAACTACATGCTATACCCTCTTCTTCTGGGACTCATTCTAGTTGAGGGAGGAAGACATTGTAGAAGGAATTACACAATTGCTTATTAGTTACAATTTTGGCAAATGTTGTCAAAGAGAATTATGAAGTGTTAGTAGAGTGTATCAGAGTGGGACCTAAACTGGTCCTCTATGGAATTGGGAGTGACCTGTATCTTTTATTTTGTTTCTTGGGAGTCAGAAATCAGAGTTTTCCACTGTCTTCGTAAAATATAACCAAAGGTGTCATTCAACTGCAAAAATAGACATGGAAAAACTCCACTCCTAATGTTCAGAATTCAGTCATTTAAGAATTATAACCATACCACAGACTTTGAAAATTAAGCGAGTAAGTTATGGTATGATTTAGATGTTTAACAATGTGCTTTGAAAGTAAAAATTAAAAACACTCTAAAATTGATAGTTTTTATATTTAACTGTTAAGTACCACAGGTCAGGGATGAATATGCAGAATGACAGCTTTGGGGAAACCATTGCTTCTGACCCGTTACTGCCCAAAATTCAGTTGCAGCAGATATTGCAATTATATGAAGAAATATTTTCAGGCATTTAGAACAACAGATCCCAAACATTCTCCTCTATAATAGATTACTCACTGATATTCTAATTTTGAAACAAGAAAAATTACCAAGTCCAAATTTGTTGTGAATGAGTGATTTGTGTTTTTGTTCAGTCGTGGGGTTAGTGACCTCTTTTTGGTAAGGTACAAGTCGTTTGATGGGGTCCTAAAGAGTAACGTTCTGTAAATTGTGGTGAAAGAACGCTTTCATAAAAAGGTTATTTAAAACTTTTGCTTTTATATGTGTATTAATTTCCTGTGGATGTTGTACCACAGACTTAATGTGGTTTCTAGTTCTAGCTAAAGACAACACCCATTTATTCTCTTTCAGTTTAGAAGGTCAGATGTCCACAGTCCGTTTCACTGGGCTGAAATTGAGGTGTTGTCAGGGCCCTTAACGGTGTCTAGAGCTGCATGTTTTGCTTGTCTTTGTTCATGCCTCTTCATCCATGTTCATGATTGGCAGTGTAGCATCTTCAAATCGTTTTCTGCTCCATCTTCACATCACTTTCTCCTCCTCCCTGGCTGAAATCTCCCTCTGCGTATACTTGGAAGAACACCTGTGATGTCACTTAGGGGCCACCCAAATAGCCCACAATAATAAGGCAGCATCCACAAGTTCCAGGGATGAGGACACAGATATCTTTTGAGAGAGTGTATTAGTTCGTTCTCACATTGCTATAAAGAACTATCTGAGATTGGGTAGTTTATAAAGAAAAGAGGTTTAATTGACCCACAGATCCACAGGCTGCACAGCAGGCATGGCTGGGGAGGCCTCAGGGAACTTACAATCATGGCGGAAGGCAAAGGGGAAGCCAGCACCATCCTCACATGGTAGAGCAGGAGAGAGAGAGAGTGAAGTGGGAAGTGCTACACACTTTCAAACAACCAGATCTCATGAGAACCCACTCACTATCACAAGAATATCACAAGTCCTCCCCTGTGATTCAGTTACCTCCTACCAGGTCTCTTCCCCCACATTAGGGATTACAATTCGACATGAGATTTAGGTGGGGACACAGAGTCAAACCATATCAGAGAGGGAGGGCATTTTCAACCTGCCACAATATATCCTTTTACTTTCATGCATTGTGCATATAGCTTTGAGAGTAGCCCAAATGCTTAGGTTTTATTCATTAGCTAATGTATTTTTAATTTTTTTCCAGAATTTAATTTTGTTTTATTGAACTTCCTAGGAAGAAATTCTTCCACTTGACTTGACTTGGAAGAGACTTAAAAGCCTGTTCACTTTTTCTTGGCAGATGAATAGCAGTGAAAATCACTAATCATGTTGTCATTTATAAAATGGAATTGACACGTATTGTTTTCATAGGATCCTACCATAAAGCTGTGACAAGGCCAAGCTCTGTATTTCTCCTCACCAGGGAAGATTCAGTACTTTTGTGAAGTAGTGCACCTTATTTATCCTTTTGTTTGAGAGTATTAAAATAGTTGCACCAAGAATGAAAAAAATATGTTAAAGTGTCCATGGCACACCAATGCTATACTACTTTCCAATACTAAATAACTATGTCTTTTTGGGGGACAGCTTCCATTCCATCATTTTATAAGTATAACTAATGTTTCCAGTAAACGCTGTGAACTAGAATAAAATTATTATCCTGGCATAGCCAATTAGTAGGACAAGTTGCACACGGCAGATTATGGTCTGGAATTATCAAAAAAGCTGAGTAGATCTTTCATGTTTTCCCCAAAAAGATATTTATCAGTTGAGATGTGTTTAGTTTAAGATAGGAAATCCAACTCAAATAATGAAGTGGAATTTTTTGTCATTGTTTCAGGAACTAGATGAAGGTCCAGATATAGAGCAGGTTTCAAGTTTGATTTAACTTAATGACTCAAAGATATTAATAATCTAGTCTCTTTGTCTTTCTGATTCTGTCCTTTGCCTTCCATATATCATCTTCAATGTATCATTTTCCTCTTATGTTCAAATTTAAGGTTCCAAGAGGACACTGAAAACAAATTTGTCAATAGATGCATACAATCATCTCTCACAAACTAGTATGAAGTTAGCTCTAGCATGCTGATATGGTTTGGCTTGGTGTCCCCACCCAAATCTCATCTCAAATTGCAATCTCCACATGTTGAAGGAGGGACCTGGTGGGAGGTGATTGGATCATGGGGTAAGATTTCTCCCTTGATTTTCTCCTGATAGCGGGTTATCATGAGATCTGGTTCTTTAATAAGTGTCTGACGCTCTCCCCCCAAATCCTGCAGCTATGTAACATGTGCCTTGCTTCCCCTTCACCTTCCACCATGATTGTAAGTTTCCCGAGGTCTCTCCAGCCATGTCGAATTGTGAGTCAATAAACCTCTTTTGTTTACAAATTACCCAGTCTCAGGTAGTATCTTTATAGCAGTGTGAAAATGGACTAATACAGAGAATTGGTATTGGGCATGGGGCACTGCTATAAAGATAACCTGAAAATGTGGAAGCGACTTTGGAACTGGGTAACAGTTGAAACAGCTAGGAGGGCTTAGAAGAAGACAGGAAGATGCCGGAAATTTTGGAACTTCCTAGAGACTTGTTGAATGGCTTTGATCAGAATGTTGATAGTGATATGGACAACGAAGTCCGGGTTGAGGTGGTCTCAGATGGAGATGAGGAACTTATTGGGAACTGGAGCAAAGGTCACTCTTGCTATGCTTTAGCAAAGAGACTGGTGGCATTTTGCCCCTACCCTGGAGATCTGTGGAACTATCAAGTTGAGAGAGATGATTTTGGGTATCTGGCAGAGCAAATTTCTAAGCAGCAATGCATTCAAGAGGTGACCTGGCTTATTCCAAAAGCATTCAATTATATGTGTTCACAAATAGATGGTTTGAAATTGGAACCTATGTTTAAAAGGGAAACAGAGCATAAATGTTTGGAGAATTTGCAGCCTGACCATGTGGTGGAAAAGAGAAATCCATTTTCTGGGGAGGAATTTCAGCTTGCTACAGAAATTTGCATAAGTAACAAGGAGCCAAGTGTTAATAGCCAAGACAATGGGGAAATGTCTCCAGGTTATATAAGAGACCTTCACGACAAGCCCTTCCATCACTGGCCCATAAGCCTAAGAAGAAAATATAGCTTCATTGGCCAGGTCCAGGGCCTTGCTGCTCTGTGCAGCTTTTGGATTTGGTGCTCTGTATCCCAGCAGCTCTAGCTGTGGCTAAAATGGGTTAAGGTACAGCTTGTGCCATTGCTTCTGAGTATGCAAGCCCTGAGCCTTAATGGCTTCCACATGATGCTGGTTCTGCAGGTGTGCAGAAGACAAGAGTTGAGCTTTGGAAACCCCTGCCTAGATTTCAGAGGATGTATGGAAATGCCTGGATGTCCAGGTAGAAGTCTGCTCAGGGGCAGAGCCCTCATAGAGAACCTCTGCTAGGGCAGTGAGGAAGGGAAATATGGGATTCAGCCCCCATTCAGAGTTCCAACTGGGTCACTGCCTAGTGGAGCTGTGAGAAGAGGGTCACTGTCCTCTAGACCCCAGAACGGTAGATCCAACAACAACTTGCACTCTACACCTTCAAAAGTCACAGGCACTCAATGCCTGCCCATGAAAGCAGCTGAGGGAGCTGAACCCTGCAGAGCCACAGGGGTGAAGCTGCACAAAGCTATGGGAGTCCATCCCTTGCATCCAGTCCTTCCCTGGATGTGAGATATAGAGTCAAAGGAGATTTTGGAGCTTTAAGATTTAATGACTGCCCAGTCAGGTTTTGTACTTGCATAGGGCCTCTGTCCCCTTTGTTTTGTCCAGTTTCTCCCGTTTGGAATGGGAATACTTACCCAATGCCTGTAACCCCATTGTACAGGTTTTTTAGGCACATAGGTGGAAAAGACCTGCCTTGTGTCAGATGAGACTTTGGATTTGGACTTTGAAGTTAATGCTGAAATGAGTTAAGACTTTGGGGGACTGTATAAGTAATCTAGAGATGATTTAAAATGTATGGAAGGATGTGCAGAGGTTATGTGCAAATATTACACTTTTTTATATAAGGGACTTGAGCACCTGGATTTTGGTATTCATGGGGGTCCATAAATCCCCTGTGGTTACTAAGAGACAACTGTATATTTCTATGCATCAGAAGGGGGACTTAAAAAGATTTATGATTGTAGTACTTAATCAAAGACAAAGGGGACTTGTAATAGTCCAAGGTACCTTTCCCACTGATATGGTTTTGCTGTGTCCCCACCCAAATCTCATCTTGAATTGTAACTTCCACAATTCCCACATGCTGTGGGAGGAACCTGGTGGGAGGTGATGATTTAATTATCTGGCAGGTCTTTCCTGTATTGTTCTTGTGATAGTGAATGAGTCTCACGAGATCTGATGGCCTTAAAAACAAGAGGTTGCCTACACAAGCTCTCTCTCTGCCTGCTACCATCTGTATAAGGTGTGACTTGCTCCTCCTTGCTCTCTACCGTTATTGTGAGGCTTCTCTAGCCATGTGGAACTGAAGGTCCAATTAAACCTCTTTCTTTTGTAAATTGCCCAGTCTCAGGTATGTCTTTATCTGCAGCATGAAAATAGATTAATACACTCACCCAACCCCAAATCACGACAGCAGCTCTGCTACTTATTAAGTGTGTGACTTTGAAAAAGTGACTTCTGTCTCAATTTCAAGTCCTCTCCCACTTCCAACTACAAAAGGAAAATCTAAACTTTTAGCATAGTCATGTGGTTTGAGTGATATTAAATCCATAAACTACATAACAGAGTACATTATCTATAAGTACTATTTCCTATCCCTGCTGGATATATTGAGATTTATGGAGGTACACACTATTTATGGAATTATTTAATATCCAGTTTTCAGATGAACTCTGTATGCCCCATTCACTTCACTCTCCTGGAGGAAGCATCCTGATAAACATAAAGTGCTCACAGTAGATGAAGATTCAAGGTCCAAGGGAGCATCATAACATGGCCCAACTGGTTGGCTAAAGTGCAAAGACTTGAACCAGCAAAGATGTCAGGGAATATTTATATTATAGATAGAAAAAGTTTTAGAGAAAGGAAAACAGTTTACTCTGAACTTGGAAGAAGCAAAGGAGAGGCATAGAAACTCACATTTGTCTTCTCTTCTCCACAGCCTCCTCCTTCTCTGCAAGAAATAATATAAGCCTGGGGAGGGATCATAGTTCAAAGGAAAGAATGGATTTCAATCCTCTGTGTGTGTGTGTGTGTGTGTGTGTAGTTGGGGAATGTTTATATTGTGAATTTTTAGACTCGGGTGGCTTTGGGAACTTTGGATCTTTTGAACTGCTGGCATGCTTGAAGTTTCTAATTTCCACATTTGTCTTTCTTCATTTTGTGTTGTGGGAGGTAGACTTTGCCTGTGTGACAACAGTATCTCTGGAAAGCTAAAACCACAAAAGTGGGGCCCTGAAAAGACATTAGGAACTGGGTATTTGGGGCTGACTGTAGGCTTAGGAAACAGGGCTGGAAGGTCCTTCAGATTGCCTTTAGTATGCTGCTTAACCAGCTCTGCAGTCTAAGATAGGAGACAGGGTTTTGGGTGGATTCTTGGTCTAGGAAAAAAAAAAAAAAAGAGCTTCCATTCATTTGACTGGAGCTTCCCTTGTAAGGAATTAGGGAATCCCAATGGTTATTTATGCATGATATTCCAAATTAGTACATTAAAATTTATTTGCTAAGCTTCTTTTATCCTTTCTCCATTAATTAGTAATTCAATGATTTATTAGCTTTTTGAGTATAGTGTTTTATAAAGCCATCAAGCCTTAGAAGCAGAGACCAAAGAAAATAACAATTCTAAAAGTAACGGGAAGCCTGCTGAGATTTTCCAACCTAGACCAAATAATGTTGCCTAATTTGTGGAACATTCTTACTTCCCTAATCGAGGTCTCTAGTGCTATATTTCCATATTACTATATATATGATGCAATTAAATTCTGAGAATTATTAAGGAACAGATTGCTTTGAGAACTTAAAATGCATCCTAATAAGTGATTTGCAGTCCATTTCTGTATTGCTATTCAAGATTTAATATAGCTCTTTCAAAACCTGAAATTCCATTGGCAAAAGCTATGAGGGATTGTCTTATTTCACACAGGTAAGATAACACTACTTCATCAAACTGAGAAGGAAAGAACACGGGGCTAGGAAGCAGGTTCTCTTTAGGGCTTTGATGCTGTTTAGTTCAGCACATTTCTTTGTCTGTATGGTGAGATTAGACAAGCTGCCTCCAAATCAGATAACTTTGGGGCAGAAATGAAAGGTGAATGAGTGAAGTTGCACTTGATGGAAGCTGTGCAATATGTGATTGCATACCTCCTTGGTGGTAGATTGGATTACTGACTTTAATTATTTAACTGTACACATACACCCTTCTATACCATATTTTGAAGTCCTTCCCAGCAAAGGGGCAGCATATATTTCCCCATCCCTTGACTTTAGTTCAGCTATGCAACTTGCTTTGCTCATTTGAAAAGGCGGTTGTGATGATGTGCTGGTTATGAGCCTAGACAGTAGGAAGGCTTATGTGTTCCCCCTGCCCTTTTCCATTTCTCTCATTGCCATGAGAAGAAGCTACTCAGCTAATCTGCTGGTGCTGGGAGAAGAATGAGTGACAAGGAGCCAAACCACCCCAGAGGAACCCAGCCTAGAGTAGTTGAACCCAGCTGAGCCCCAGACATGTGAGAAAAACAAATGCTCATTGTTGTACACTGTTGAGCTTTTGAAGTTGTTTATTATGCAGCATTATCAGGACTAGAACTAATTTGCTTTGTTTTCCCTGGAGAAATTTCTTTAGCTGTAACATGAGGGTGTGAGAATGGGGCTGTCTTTGCAAACCCAGATTGCCTTCAGGGCAGAAAGGAAAAGTAGGTGTGGGAAGGAAGAAAGTGTTCAATGGAATCACATACCCTTTTAAAGGGTATTGCTGCCACTTAGCTCTAGTCAAATGTGATGGTGCAGGAAAGTAAGCCCTGTGTTGCCAAATGTATGCATTTTTTTTAAGAAAAGCTATAAATCTGGATTTTTGAATGTAGAATATTCAAAATTTAAATTTAGAAACTAAAAAAAATGTATGGGATACACACACACAGAAACACACATATATATGTCCTGTAAATTTTTGTATGTCCTGGATAAATATACATCCTTAAGGGTCATCCTTAACAGTCTCTAGATTAGAGTCTGTAGGGCCCCATCTGCTCTAATGTTCAATACTCATTAGCACTCAATGCATTTGTTGCAAGTCTACTGTGCTCAAACTTATCCCAGGTGAATTTACTTTTGAATGAACTCAGCAATATTTTCACTTTAAAATATCACAAAACATGTTTCTTTTGTCCCCAGTGGAATAGCTTACAAATATGGCCACAACACAGAAGCTAAAAACAACACACAAAACTCCAGGCAAATCCCCAAATCCTCAAGTTCCTAAGATCTTTAGCTACTTCAAATACTTAAAGATGACAAGTCAACCACCTAATTATAGATAGAAACTGACTTTTCTTTTGACGAGAGAGATTTTTTCCAACTTTAAAATCTATTACTGTTTTTCATGATGCAGATTTCTGAGATGATCTATTGTTATTACATTAAGTGCTCTAAGTATGAAATATAGTATGTCTATCAGAGGCGAACAGGAATTTTTAACTCCTTTAAGTGATTTTTCTTAATAGTCATTAACTAGAAAAATGGCCTGGCATCTCTGTTAAAAGAAAGAATACCAGGAAGCTTTCACATTATATCTTCATTAGCTACTGATTATGCCAGCAAGAGAAATCTCCGGATTTCCTTGACCATGGATATAAACTCGGGATAATTAAATGGAAGGAATATGAACTTCTCACTGGGTTCTTGATTAGATTAATAATTATCAATGACTTGCAAAATAGAGACCTTGTGTGTGTGTGTGTGTGCACATTGATTTAATTTAAATAAAATGTACTTGATCCCATCCAACTGTGCATTAGATATAGGGCAAGGCATTACCCAGAACATAGAGATGGAGATTGATGTAGATTAAATAAAGACCAAATGATGGAGACAGTACCTGGGGAGATGTCATTTTATATTTAGAGCAAAGGGTTAAGGTACATTAGTTATAACTGTTTTATACTTCATTATGCTTGGAGAAGTTATGCCATGCTCTCTGTATTTCTTGTCATTAATGGTTTTTAGGATTCCTTAACAACAAAAAAGGGGGAGGACATTTAACACTTGTTGGGTGTTAATAATCTGTTAGGTTAATGTATCTAACCTGCACAATGAGCCTATGCGGTAAAAGCATTTATTCTCATTTTACGCAACGGAAGGCTCAAGAGATCCAGCTGAGCTAACGTTTTTTTCCCCTGGAAGCCATCCTTGGTTACAATCTGAGTGAATTACCCTGTGAGCACCCTAAAACCCATCGCATACTTGCATTATAGCATTTATAACGGTTTGCAGAAATAGTTGCTTACTTTCTGTCTCTCCTTCTGAACCATAAACTCTTGGAGGCTGGTGATTGGCAAAGAGTATGATGCAGTAAATACGTGTGAAATGCTCACCTTTGGTCGAGGTGCATACAACCTGCAAGTGGCAGAAACTGGAGCGATAACCATTTATATTTTTCTAAATATAAATCTCCTGCACTTTCTACTGTGCTGTCACTTCAAAAATTTAAAAAGTGGGAAACATACTCTAAGATTCCTCTTCTCTTAAATGTTTTAAACTTGCATGTGCTTCTGATAAATATCCTCATCAGAAACTTCTGGTTAAGGCAGGGTTCCCCAAACTGGCATGGTGATGAGAATCACTGGGGAGCTGTTAGAAAGTCTGGGTTCTTTGGTCCCATCCAGACTTAGTAAACTAGATCCTAAAGGGGAAGGGTCCCCTCCAGGATTGGCTTGAAATTTCCCCCAGGTGGTTCTTATCATCACACCTGTTTAGCCAATTGGTTTAAGGCCATTTGGGAATTGTAGTATGCCTGGTGATGTGGGCTTTAAAGGAAAAAAAAAACCATGAATATTCTACTACTTCAGTGTCTGGAGATCCAGAAGGCAATTCACTTAAAGGAGAGTCATTTGGAAGGGGAATGTTTCAGATGCGCTCCTTTGTTATGTAAGGATAAGAAAAGTGGGCATCCCTGCTTTAGTTCTGAGCAAAGCCAGCCCTCCTAGTTCCATATGGAGGTCTGAGGAGGGGTCAGATGAAATTGCATAAGGATCCAGGGGCCTAGAGTGAAGAGATGAGCCCTCAAATTCTCAAACAGGAGAACCTAAAAGTTAGATAAACTTATCAAGATGAATCCACACACTCTTCACAAGGTCAAGTGACAGCGAGCAACAATGAAGCCTCAGAAATTTAAGTTATGATATGGTTAAAAAGAGACATCAGTAGCTGGCCCCATGCACTGAACAGAGGACTAGAATGGAAGTCCTGAAATCCACAGGCAGTGAAATTCCATTTGTTCCAGGCCTCCAGAAGGGTAGATTTGCTCATTAGCAAAACAGCTGCTCAAAAGAATCCAAAAAACTTTGATGGAGCTGTCACACAGCTTTCAAAACCTATGTGGCAGCCTAGGCTCTTGGTTCTTTGGAGAGGAGGATTTATAGCTGAGGGAAAATGAGCGCCAACAGCACCACTTTCCAACTTAGCCCCAGATCCAGCAAAGTGGATGTGCGCGTTGGCGAGTGGATGACCACTTTTTCAGAGTGGATGATCACCAAGGGAGGAGCCAAAAGGAAAGGGGAGGTATTAGAATTGTTTCCTGACAAGGGAGCCCAAGTCAGCTTTTAGAATGTCTTTGTCTAGACAGAGCACACTACTGGTCTGTAGAAACAAACTTCTTCAAAAAACTTGCTCTTAGTATGGCAGACAACTGCAGTTCCCTCTTGGTTTCTTCTTGGAAGCCAGGATACCAAACTGTTTCCAGAAACCATGTGCTTGGTATAATGTAGACTCCAAGAGGACAGTTAATATTGACTGCTTTGTTCATTGATACTTTCCCTCAACCTAGACCATTGCTGGGCACATAGTAGGCTCTCAATAAATATTCAGTGAATGAATGAATAAATGAATGAATGAATGCTTAAAGGAAGGTCCAGAACTGATACATACATAATCTCCCTTTAAGGAGCTCAGCCTACCTGTAAAGACAGACACAGCAAGACAAAAAACACAGCAATGTGTGAAGTGCTTTGGGAATGCACTGAAAGGAGCTATTGATTCGGAGTGGTGGAGGGATCTGTGCTGTGGAAGCTGGGGTGGGGTGGATGGGAAGATGTGATGTGGAGCCGAGGGAAGGGAGGTAGATATGGGGGCACAGAAGTTCATGCAGAGTTCAGCACTAATACAGAGTCCCAAGGGGCTTTCCCTTGAAAGTATTTGCCCAATGGATCATTTTTTCCCATCCTTTAACACTTTATTTTTTAACCTAAACAATCTAACAAGATTTTATCCCGTTTGGGGTTTTTCAGTAAACATGTCTTATTTTTATAAAAACACGAAAGATACTTGACATTTAACGATATTTAGATTTAAAGAAAACTGGGAAAGAGAGAAAGAGAAAAAGAAAGGAAGAACGAAAAGAGAGAAAAAAAGGAATAAAGAAAGAAAAAGAGGGACAAGAAAGAAAGGGAGGAAGGAAGGAAAAAAGGAAGAAAGAAAAAGAAAGGAAGACAAAGAAAAAGAAAAAAGAGAAAAGAAAGAAAAGGAAAGGAAGGAAGAAAGAAAGAAAGGAAAATAAAGAAAGAAAGAAACGAAAGAAAGAAAGAAAAAGAAAAGAAAAGAAAGACCTTTCCTGACTGTCAGTTGTGCTCAGGTTGGAGAAGGAACTCTCTCCTTAACCTGACAGACCAGCTATGCTCTGGTTCCTGCTTTCTTTCCACCTTCAGCTCAGAATCCTCCTCACCCCCAGTGCAACAGCTACTTCAGATGACTCTCAGTTGTCAAGGAAACCATTCTCTTAAGAAGTGTGTTCTACACCCTCTGCCTGAAATGTTTCTGCTCCCTGCCCTATTTTCCTTACTTCATCTGGCTGTTTCCTCCTCAGGGACCAGTTTATACTCCATGGCCTCCAGGAAGACATCTCAACTACCCATCTCAGGTTTGTGCCCCTTCTTCATGCTCTCAAAGCATTTTGTGCTTCTGCCACCATATACCTGAACATGCTTCATGGAATCCTGTCTAACCTGCAAGGGGACAGGTTTTATGTGTCCTGTGCACCACTGTGAATCATGTGCATTTTTCTCTGGGCCTGTGTATCATAAGTGTTCCATCATTACTCGTGGAATGAATGGCTGAATTAGCATTTTCTCCTTTTCCATGTAGTACGTGGCTTGATTTGGGGCTTTGGGCAGATGTGTCTGAATCTACAAGGTTCACTGCCAGGCTGTCATCCAGGGCCCCACTGTGTATGTTTAAGTTTAGACACAAGCATGGAAAACATGGGTTGAGAGAGAAAATCTTTACCTAATTTAATAAAGTAACTGGAAACTCTGTGTGCACTTCAAGAAATGCATTTTTCTTCTTCTTTTGGCCTATTGAATGTGTTTTTCCTAGGATGCAAGTGACATACTTTTTGTCTCTCAGTGGAACAAGAAACAGGCATGATACTACCATACATTAGAGGAAATTCACTGATGGTTCAACAGTTGAATCACATCTCAGTGACTTGCCTCCTTTCCTCACACGTATGATTTTGAGAAGATGTTACACTCCGACAAAGAAAGAACTGAGGTTTTCTAGGCACCTGCCTATTTTATTTTGGGAATTCAGATATTGGAAAGTGGTTTGGGTAAGAGACTTCACAACTACCTTACTGACTGCAATTTTGTGAACTATTTACTAGCCTGTGAAGCAGATATCACAGCTTGGTGGCTGGTTCCAGTCACTAAAGTGGGCCTAGTTGACACCTAAAGCTCCTCTGTGTCAGAAAGAGATCTGATCATTTTGCTCTCAGCCACTGTTTCTAGGCAGCAGGTTCAGAAAATGTTCAATTGACTGAGTTCAAAACCAGAAAAACATGCTGTCCCACTCAGCTCAGCCAACATTTAGATGTTGCATCTGGTAGGAATTAAAGAGACCAGCAATAGCATTGCCTTTGGAAGCCCAAGAATGCGGAGGCAGGGAACAGTGAGGTTTCTTTGGGATGTGTGAGGTGACTGAAGATTAAATCTTTTAAACGTCATTTGCCAATTGCCCTTGGGCATTTATGTTGAAGAAATAAAAAGTCATTTTCACAAAGAACATGTACATGAATTCTCATAGCAGCTTTATTCATCATAATCCCAAACTGGAAGCAACACAAGTGTCCTTCCCTGGGCAAATGCTTGAATAGGCTGGGGTGCACCTGTACCATGGCACACTGCTCAGTCGTTGGGAGGGATATGCCAGTGTTGCATATGGGAGCTTGGATGGATCTCATGGAGTTATGCTGGGTACAAGAAGTCAGTCTCAAAGGGCACATGCTATATGATTCCATTTGTGTGACACTCTTGAAATGACAAAATTGTGGAGACGGAGAACAGCGACAGAGATTGAGAGGAGATTTGTGGCTGCCAGGAATTAAGGAGGAGAATGGGTGTTGCTATAGAGCACTAGGGAATTTTGTGGGGATGAAACAATTCTGTCCTGTATCTACGTAGATGATAAAATTTCATAGAGCTCCGTACACACACACACACACACACACACACACACACGCACAAACTCATCAGACCGCATGCTATACACTAGTACAAGTAATACTGGTAAACTTGGAATTAGCTCTGTGGATTGTGCCGACATCAATTTCCTGGTTTTGACATCCTACTGTAGCTGTACAGGATATTGTAATTTTGGGAGGCTGAGAGAAGGACTTGGGACCTCTCTGTATTTTTTTTTTTTTTTTTTGGCAATTTCCTCTGAATCTATGATTATTTCAGAAGAGAAAGTTATAAAAATCACTTCCACAAATTTAATAGTTAAAAGTACAGTGTAAGTTAAGGAAGTAGGGAAATGAAGCCCAAGGCCTTACTGTATATTCCTTTCCTTCCTTTCTTTTATTATTATTATTATTTTATTATTTTGCTTTGGATGAATTTTAGAAGTTTGAGATGTATTTAGCCTAACTTGTCATATTGTGGGATTTGTATGCATACATAGTTGTATACACCAATGAACATACAGTTAACAGTTGTTCTCCTTTTGCCCAAATAGAACAAACAGAAGATCATGTGGATTGTAAAGGTGTCAGTTGGGCTTGTAGCCTTCACAGCTCTGATGGGGAGGGTGCCGGTGGATCACAGCCACTAGCTCCCCAGGTTGTACTTTCCTGTACCCCTGGTGCTCACCACACTGCTGGCACGTTTCATTTGGTATTTACCCCACACTGGCTTGTGTTGGTGTCTATTCTGTAGGGCATGAGCCTTTTCCCTCAATGGGCTGTTAGACCCCGAGATCAAGGACCATGTCTAGCATATAATAGGTACCATGTAAATGAGATAAATGGGCATCATGTCTTCTGGGCATCTTTACCCATATTGAATACTGTTTCAATTAAGATATTTTCTCATACAAGTGACAGAAAAGTCAATTCAAATTGAATTGAGCAAAGAGGAAAATGTATTGCCTTGTGTAACTGAAGCGTCCAGGAGCATGTTTGGTTTCAGATCATGTTTCTCGCTGTCTTTCAGCTGTCCTTTCTCCACCTTGCTCCTTTTGCAGCTGGGTTCTGACCTTGAAGTCACAAGAAGACGACAGCTTCCTTAACCTCACGCTTGCAACCAGAAGTCCAGTTGAACTGTCTTTTTCTTATAGTTCCTATGGAAGTCCAAGTGTTCACTGCTTCTCTGGCTATCCTGGGTCACGTTGCCATCCCTAAGCCAATCACTGGGAGGGATTGTGCTGAGTGGTGTGACCCTTGGGGCATAGGCTTTTTTTTTCTGGTACCCAATAGTGGAGTCCACAAAAACCTTGTGAACTAAAAGTTGGGAGGAAATAGTTCTACCAAAGCAGGAGAGGTCTCCCAAGCTCAGCAGAGAAACAACAATTCTCCTTTATGAAAATTTAGAGATTCTTTTTTCTCTTTTGTGATTGACTTATATTGGGGGAACAGGAATCATGAAACTTTAGAGTGGTCATTGGAGAGCTGGTTATTAGTGGTTTGCGTCATTCATTAACAGAACACAAATGTAAATAAAATTTATTATCTGACATGCCACAAAACGTTAAGCTAGCCTGTTTGTCCTATGACTGCCTTGTTTTAGTGCTAATAAAGAAGTTTATAGTGTTATTTTATTTTGGTTGTTCAGACTGCATTGGTAGAATTTATAATCTGTGCAGCAGTATTGGGAGAATTAATTGGTTTGGGTTTATATTCAACATAGACTTCATTACCTTCTTTCTCCTCTGGAGGAATTCTTAATTCAGCCGTGTAATTTCCTTGCTATAATACATTGATGGTTTGACGCTTGTAAAGTGTGTAATTATGAATGATAATCGTGCTTCTCTGCAAAGCCTCTGTATTTGCACCTCCTTTTTGTTTATGGCCCTAGAACCTTTGGTGATGTTGTGGATGCTGTCAGGACCTCTTGGGTATGACAGGTTGTTGCTCTGCTTTTTGGGTTAGTCACATCTTGGATATGGTTCTTTTCCCAGTAAGAATCAAGGAAGAAGACTCCTAGCTGAAGTGGGACCCATTGCCCAGTATTATGATCTGTGTATTACAGACAAGTTCCGATTTCCCAAAGGCATTCCTTCTGTTGATCTCCTACTTTGGGTTTTCCACTGGCTTAGATGCAAACCTCAGTTCTGTTTCTGGAGAAATTTATTATGTCCTGAGCTTTAAATTATCCACCTCCCCTGGTTTGCGTTCATATCTACAGTCTGTTATTTCATGTTATTCCATAAGCTTGGCTCTCCTCTCCATGACTTACCTACTTATTTGCTGATCATATCCCACTAACATGGCTACTTCTTAGTACTTTGATTGAACTTTTTCTTTCTTTCTTCCTTCCTCCCCTCACCCCCTTTTTTTTCCCCATACAGAGTCCTGCTGTGTTGCCCAGGCTGGAGTGCAGTGGCACAATCTCAGCTCACTGCAAATTCCACCTCCCTAGTTCAAAGGATTCTCCTGCGTCAGCTTCCTGAGTAGCTGGGATTACAGGTGCCTGCCTGTAATTTTTGTATTTTTAGTAGAAACAGCATTTCACCATGTTGGCCACGCTGGTCTTGAACTCCCAACCTCAAGTGATTCACCTGCCTCAGCATCCCCAAATGCTGGGATTACAGGCGTGAGCCACCGTGCCCAGCCTGATTGAACTCTTTCTATAGGGCCTCACCACTTTGGATCATGCTGCCTGGATTTCAGCTCTAACTTTCTCTCTTGTTTGCCCCCATTCATTAGTTTTTCTGTATACTCTGAGTAAAATTTTCTGTGCAAACTGTGTAAAATTTTGAAAACAAAAATCCAGTAATGCTTATAATGTGTCTTCTTCCCCTTAGCCCACTAAAAAACCAGCAGTGAACTTCCATTGCACTTGGAATAAAGATAGACACTTTAACAAAGCCTACGGCACCCTGCAAGCCTGAATCCCATGGACCGCTTCAGTCTCAGCCCTGGCTAGATTCCTTTTATTCCCCTGCCCCCCATCTCACCACCGCGGGGTATCATTAATGTCTGGGACTTGCCTTGCACAAACTTTGTCCTGCCTGGAACTCACTTCCTTTTTCTCTTTACCAGGATGCACCCTACTCAGTTTGCATATCCTGGTTCCAGTACTGTTTCCTCAGGAAGACTTCCTTGATCTCTCTGGCTGACCAGCTCTCCTCATACCTTCCCTTCTCTAATTTCTCAGAGCATCATTGACCTTTCCTTCATAACAGCTGCCATATGCATTTTATATTTTGTAATGTGATCATTTGACTAATGTGTATGTCTCTAACTATACCATAGTATCCTTTGGGGCACAGGCCATTTCTGCTTTACTTACCCTAGAATTCCCAGCATCTAGCCCAGTGTTGACATATAATAGACTCCCAGTGTATATTTGTTGAAATATTTGTTAACAAACAAATAGATGACTAAAGTGAATGAATTTTTTTACTTGAGATAGAGTCTCGCTTTGCCGCCCAGGTTGGAGTGCAGTGGCATGATCTCGGCTCATTGCAAGCTCCGCCTCCCAGGTTCACACCCTAAATGAAGTTTTTGCTCCCACCAGAGCCAGCAATCCCTATGAACAGTCTTTGGTTTGGGCAGCTCTTCTTGCAGACACTTTCCTAAAGTTTGACCTTGCACTTCCTGCCACAGGGCATTTTGTCAGTGATGTCCTCCTGTTACCTCAGACTGAACATGAATAAAATTGAATTCTCCAAAGCAGCAGCATCTTTTCTGTTTCCACTGATGGTGCCACCAATTTTGTGTTCCTTAGGACAGAAACATTAGAATAGGGATTGCAAGTTCAGGTGTTGATAGGAGCAAAGAAAGTCACATAAGCTGTGAGAGGACTGTGGCAAACTGGAGACACATTTGCTCCATTGAGGGACAGACACTATTCAACTCCAGTTGACAGATGGAGCGTAGGAATGTCATCTCAGGGTTGTCAGATCTTCCAGTTAGAAAAGAGAAGCCAAAAATTTAAAAAGTGATTGCTATATGAAATATCATTTTTTACATGTTGGTAAAATTCATTTAAAAAGTATTTTATAATATTAGATAGACCAAAGAAACTTGTAAATTAGACCAAGAACCAGATGCAGGGCAGAAGCTGCCATGTTTTGACTTTTGCCTAAGAAATGTCTCTAATAATTTCCTTTCCTCAATGCCTATAGTCCGCAATCCACCAAGCCCTATGGAGTCTTCTTAAAAGATGTGTCTTCAATCTGCCCTTTGCTCTTTCTGTGTCCCCAATACCTCCAACTAATGTAATTATATTTCTTGGTACCTGGCCTTCATGTCTACATTATTTCTTTCTCTTAGCTTCTCATATAGATAGGTAAATGACAAATACATATGTAGTAACATGTTGATTTGATTTCTTCCTACTCTCTCAAGGCTGCATAAATGCTGAATATGGAGTACAAAAGACACAAAGAACTCCCACAGTCCAAGTTCAGAGCAACACAGGAAGCCACCAGCAATTGGTTCCAGTCATCTACTTATTTGTAGGGTGTACGAAAAGGGACCAATTTAAAACTGACTCCACCATTGACTTCCTTCTCACACACATAACACTTTCCCAGATTCCAATATAAAAAATGGAATGAGAATGAATAGGTCTTTGAATCCTGTTAGGAAGAGTGAGGTTTGTGGTGGTGATTAGTCGGGCCTTCCACATGGGGAGAGGGGAGGAGTGGTTCTCTTCCTCTAAGGCAAGGGAATAGTACTCCAAGAGGTTTGGATGTCTGCAAGATGGGTGATAGAACACATCATTCTTCAATCGAGAGTCTGTTTTGGGCTGGTCATTAACATTTGGAGACCCAGGCTGAGAGTTGAAGTGGAAACCCCATCTGGAAGTGGCAAAATTCAGTCCCCTTCCCTAGTCCCCACATCCTTCTCTCCCAGCCCACTCCCAGCCCTCATTGACCATCCTTCAGGTCTGGGTGTGGGCACACTGGTGATGCTGTGTTCTCTCAGGAGTATGGGCTCAAGAAAGAGGTTAGCCCAGGGCCCAGGGACCTGGAGCATGGTCTAAAATGTGTGTGGGGGGGATGGGAGTAGACTCTGGGTAGGCATATCTCACAGACTGTTACTCTGATGGGAAGGGGTAGGTTCAAAAGAGGGCAAGAGCAGGGCTCTTGAAAGCGTGGGATCTAGGAAATGGGCCCAGCTGCTGGGTCTATGGGAGGTACTAGTTGCTTAACTAGAAGACTTGATTAGTTACTTAACTAGAAGATTTGATTTTCTTTTGGGTTTTCTGAGCAGAGAAAGAGATAAGTGAAGTGAGAAGGTAGAATTTAGGGGGAGGTGCGATAGAACAAGTTCGTACTTCCCTATTTGGCATGCCATAAGGGAATATATCAGTTCACTGTAAGTTAAGTGGATGCTGAACTGATAGCTGAACTTATCTTTACTCTGGGACCCCATGCAAGAGGTCACTTGCTGGGCAAGGAAAGCCCACCACCCACGGGACATTAGTAGACATCTTTTAGTGGGGCTGAGAGGTAATGATGGAAGACCTATCCAGGAATAGAACTATTTTGCAGAGTAGAGGCCCATGCAGGACTCCTTGGAAATCCCGTACATGTGACAATGACAACATCAACATGAAGGACCTCGGCAGAGGAGAGTATCAATTTACTAACAAGAGGATTGCTCCCTGCAGGCAGGTGAGCAAGGCCTGCCTTTACACTACCTCTTCCTCATTGTCCCAACACTGAGGACTAGCAAGAGCCTAGAAGAGGGAAGGGAGAGAAGTGGCTCAAAGAAATCCCTTCCTTCCAACTTGCAGCACTCCCTGTCCCCAAGAAACTCCCTGACCAGCCCCACCCACAAGCTGTTAGAGGACTGACTGTTTATTGCCCCAAATGAGACTTTCAAAATAAGCAAAACTGAGTGGAAAGTTACTGCATCTTACCAAGGTATCACTAAAGTATACAGTGGGAAACGCAGGATGGATCTAGCACAATTAGAGAGCAATTACTGGGAAAAAAATGAAATCATATCGTGGACAGATTCCAAGTTGAAACTCTTCAGTACTCTAGTTAGAGATACATAGATAGATAATTTTAACACTAAAAGACTGGTTTTCCTAACATGATAATTTAACATACTATTTCCAAGTAAAAGAAGGAAAAACTCAAAGTTTTCCTTTGCAAAAAAATACAGATTAGGCATTTCATCTGAAATGTAAGGCTTTCCAAAACCTATTTTAGTTTTAATAACCTTATTTATACATGTCTTTTATTGCAAACCGATTCAGATACTTTTGAAATGCCAATAAGGACATTGATTACAAATAAAAAAGTTTGAAATACTATAATTTCTGTTTTGTCATTTTGGACTTGAACTTTCATATTGGTTTATCTGATGTTTTGAAAAAGAAAATTAATGTACATTATGTATACACACAAATACATTTTAGAAAATAGGTTACAAAAACACAAAGTGAAGTGAAATAAAATAAGTAGTAGAAGAAAACAATTTTGTACAAATAGAGGCTTTTTGATTTGTCTGGTGGGTTGTTCAGGACTATGATACTGATTGGTCCAGAACGTGGTTGGCTGAACGGTCCCTGGAGAGCCTAGGATAAAGTTTAGAATGAAAGGTAACATCTTATGGGCCTCTGATTGACCCAGCACTATGCTAGTCACCCCTGGGAAGAAGGCAAAGTTGAATATTTGATCAGTGATTTTGAGGAATGTATAGTCTAGTTGGGAGTACAGGGAAGGATGTGGGGAATGTGTAGAGTGTGCCAGCAGTGCTGTGGAAGCACAGGATAAGACAGAGCTGTGGATGTGTCCTGTGAGCCATTCTGTCCAAAGAGCTGAATTGGGCTGGATGCATTAAAAGGAGAAGGATGCATAGGTAGGGGCTGGACACTTGTGTCCTGTGCTGGAAGGTAGACTGAGGAGCGCAAGGAACCAAGGAGGAAAACGCTTACTGAAAATCTTGGGGGCAATGTTTGTGCACCAAACTCAGATAGAAGAACTCTTAAGGAGGGGGTTTTTGGGGAAGAAATGGAGGCAGAGTAGACAGATCAGTTTTCAGGAAGTTGATGGGTAAGTAGAATGGGGCATCTAACTGTTATTTCAACATGAATATGTTATTTTGTAGATTATGAATATTCTTATTTGTATTTGATCAGTTATAAACTCCCATTTCCACTTAAATATAGATGAATAAACCAACTAAAAATAACATAAAGCCACTTCTCTAATCAAGAAAAATACTTTGTAATTAATTCAGCAAATTCTATAAATATTTCTAAAAATTCATATGGTTTTAAAATTTGTGTATTCTTGCATACACAGCAGCTAAATTAGAGCCCCAGTTTTCCCCTGATGATTTAGTAACTTCGTTCTAGTGTCTCAACACCTGAATTATTTATTCTTTACCTATAGAAATGCTTATTATTTTAATAATAGCATTGGGAGGCAAAGTGGAAAACAGTCGTTTAAAAACGTGTTCTTAAGATTAGAAAGAAAATAATTATGGCGAAAAAGAAAAATAAGATCTGTACTCTGTCATCAGAAATTTAAAGTGTCAGCTTCATTGTTTTAACACTTTACATAAAATAATATGCACACAGGGAGAAACAACGAAATAATAAAGAAGAGCTAATAATGACAGCCATAATTACCCAGCCCACCTGATATGGTTTGACTATGTCCCCACCCAAAGGTCATTTTGAACTATATTTCCCATAATCCCCATGTCTTGTGGGAGGGACCAGGTGGAAGGTAGTTGAATCATGGGGGTGCTTACCCCCATGTTGCTGTTCTGGTGATAGAACTTGAGTTCTCACAAGATTTGATGGTGTTATAAGGGGCTTTTCCCCCTTTTGCTTGGCAATTCTTCATGCCATAATGTGAAGAAGGACATGTTTGCTTCTCCTTCCCCCATGATTGTAAGTTTCCTATGGCCTCCCAAGCCATGTGGAACTGTAAGTCAATTAAACCTCTTTCTTTATTAAATTACCCAGTTTTGGGCAGTCCTATAGAGCAGTGAGAGAATGAACTAATACACCATCCTTTCCCACATCACTCCACTAGCCAGAGGCAGGCTCTTTTAACCACTCCTATTTTAGTGCACTTGGTGGGTTATTTACATTACACTAAATTTATTTCTCCCGTAGGTTATTGGTCTCTTGACTCCTCTGTATGAAAGATGAGGTTCACCATTCACTACCCCATCTTTCCTTCTCCTTCTCAATTTCCAATAATTCTTACTATTTGCAGACTTTCTATTGGTTATGTGTTAACTTTAAAATAAAATATTTAGCCTAGATATCTTGTTCTACTGGCATTTGGCACCTCATCAGATAAAATTAAGATACCTTACCCTTCCTTTCAACTTTGCTTCCATTTCTGTCTCCAAATTCTGTCATCTCTACCAGGGAACATGTAGATGATATTAAAAACATTTCACAACTAGCACAGTAGTCTTATTAATTGGAGGCTGGACCCTTAACTACAGTCCTTTATGCTGCTTAGTTGTTCTCTTGTTTTTTTTCCATGACCTTTGCCTTTTTGTTTCAGTCCTGGAAGGTATCATAGGGGTTATAATCATAGGACAGGCTTATGTAGAGCTCAAGATGTGGAGGTATAGAAGCATAGATAGAGGAACTCAGGAATCCTTGAAACAATGTATTATTTAAAATATACCTAGTAAGTGGTGGAGCTGATATTTAAACTTAGGCAGCCTGGTTACTGAGTCTATGTTCCTCAATTTTTATGAAAAAATTAAGTATATGTGTATATATGTGTAAAATATATAAAGTATATATAAAGATATAGATATACTTATGAATATATACTTATATATTTGTATGTTAAGTATATGTACCTGTATAGTTATATAATACATAAATACATTGAAATATATTAAGTACATAATCAAGTATAGTAATATATATATAAATATATGTCATATGTATTTTACTATATATATTTTCCACATATATATGTGTATGTATGTATGTGTGTGTATATGTATTTGACCCTCGAACAACGTAGGTTTGAACTTCATGGGTTCACTTATACACAGATTTACTTCTGTCTTCGCCACCTCTGAGACAGCAAGACCAACCCCTCTTCTTCCTCTTCCTTCTCAGCCTTCTCAACTTTGAAGATGTTGAGGATAAAGGATACCTTTATGATAATCCACTTCCACTTAATAAACACTAAGTATATTTTCTCCTCCTGGTGATTTTTTAATAATATGTTTATTCTCTTTATTGTAAGAGTATGGTATATAATACATATGACATACAACATATGTGTTAATTGACAGTTTATGTTATTGGTGAAGCTTCTGGTCAACTGTAGGCTATTAGTAGTTATGCTTTTGGAAAGTCAAAAGTTATACATGAATTTTTTTACTGTAGGGTGTTGGTTCCATATATATATTTATAATTTTGCATTAAAAGAAACAAACCTCAGCTACCTCAGTAACTACTTGTATTCCCTGATTTATTTATTTCCCTTAGGCTCAATTGTTTCTTTACTTCCCTTGGACTTTTGCTTTCATGTTTCTGGTTCTCCTCCTGTATCTGCTGCTCATCATTGCTTGTCCTTCTGTATTTACAAATTGAAGAATTGGTTGATTTTCTCAGTGGCCAGTTTGGGCTGCCTTGCTTTAGTATATGTATCTACATCTGTGCTTGGTGGGTTGATTTTGTACAGGTGGGGCTTCCTGACAACCAGACCTTGCTTTGTAGGAGACAGAGTGGGAGAGGGACATAGGAGCTGAGGACGCTACTCTAGGGTACCCAACAGTGCCGGCTCCTTTCCCTGCCCGGCTGACTTTGTTGTGTGGGGGAAGTGGAGGTGGGTGAACAGGCAAAGCTGTTCAGCAAACAGACTTCAGTGAGTAGCCAGGTTTTAGGCTCCTTCCTCACGCCCTCTGCTTTCTGTTAAGTTTTATCTTCATGCTCAGAGCGGAGTGGCAAACACCTCTGCTGCAGGTCCCTCTAGCGAGTCTCCTCTCTTCAACCACCAACCACTTCAATATACTTTCAGACTTGCAGACTTTGTTGATGGGTACTCCTATCCTCTTTGGTTTATGATTTTATATTTATTCTTCAAGTACTTTGCTTTCTGTCCCCAACATTAGCAGATGACAAAGGAGACGGGGTTGGCATGATTGCTAAGTGAGCCAAGCCGTAGTATGCACCACCCAAAGATAGTTGGTGACAGTTTGGGTAATTTTGCTGTCAGCTTTGTCTGAGATCAGCAGCACAGTTGTCTTCTTTGACATCTTCCCACATCCTGGTTTTCTCTTGGCTGACTTTGTCAGTACTTCCTTGTATATTGTGGTTTGGAGTTACACATGTTTCCAGTGTCAATGAAAATGAGCTTGCATTTCTGATTTTCATCCTCTCTGTCTTTCTCTCTCTCCCTTTCTCTTGCTGGCAGGAGAGGCATTGTGTGATTGGTTTCTTAGCTCTTTCATTTTAGAACTTGAATGTTACTGTTATTTTAGTGGTGTCTCTGGTAAGAGGGGATACAAACATAACTTTCAGTCTGCTACCTAGAAATCCTACATGGAATTTCTCTTACATTTTGCTAAGAAACATTTTTTTCTCTTAAATATAATTGAAATTTCATTTTACATGTTTTCTCATTCATAAAGGCCTGCTAAACAGGAAGCAGGTAGTTTCCTTTCTCTGGGGAAAAAAATCCCTGATAATTATTAAAAACTTTCAACTGCAGGTCAGCTTCACTAAAGAAGTGTTAGCTGTGTTTTTCCCTTTAGGTGTCAGAAAAACAACACTGAATTTTTAGTCCCTTTGAAACCTGAGCTTCCTATGAAGCATTCCTCTTTCCATGGCTGAGATTGCTTTGCTTAATCCCTCTGCTACAGCTCTCTGTCATCAGTGAAAACTGTAGATTTTTAAGGTTTCTTTAAGCTGGATTTTCAGTGCCTCTGGAGGTTGATGCCAAGGATGTAAGTTCAGATTGAGTTACCCAAACAACTACCTATTCACTACTCTACAATTTAATTTGTTCCTTCCTTTATTCACTGAACTAACATTATGTCAGGAATAGTTGAGGAGTGGTGAACCAGCAAGATACGGTCCAAGTCCATAGTCATTGATCTTTTATGTTGACTAGGTGTTTTACACACTTTAGTTATTTAATACTCACTGTAACTCTGACAGGTATGTACAGATATTATCGTTTCCAACTTGCAGTTCAGACAGATGAGGCTCAGTGAGATATAATAACCCATTCTACATCCCGTAGCCAACACCATAGCCTGGATTTGAATCCAAGTTATTTGAGATCTTTGTTTCATTTTTAGTATAGCCCACCAGTGTTTCTATATTTGGTCCATAATTATTGCTGATAATTAGGCTGAGACTATGTCACACATTTCTCTGAAAAGTCTATTTTTCTCATTCTCCATTATTATATTAATGAGGAAGCTACTATTCAATCATTTTAGAGAGAACTAATATAGGTTGTCTATACTAGTTTCCATTTTCAGAAAGGTTAGTAACAATGGTAATATACGTTTAGAAGAAAATCAGCTTGTATCAATCAACCAGTCAATGATTATTTTTTAATACTTGTACCAAATATTTTGGTGGAAACTGGATATACAATAGTGCAAGAAACAAGGTATGTGTATTGGTTCATTCTCATGCTGCTAATAAAGACATATCCAAGGCTGGATAATTTATAATGGAAAAAGGTTTAATGGACTCACAGTTCCACATGGCTGGGAAAGCTTCAAAATCATGGCAGAAGGCAAAGGAAGAAGAGCAAGACACGTCTTACATGGAGGCAGACAAGAGAGCATGTGTGGGGGAACTCCCCTTTATAAAACCATCAGATTTCATGAGACTTATTCACAATGATGAGAACAGCACTGGAAAGACCCGCCCCCATGATTCAAGTATCTCCCACCATGTTCCTCCCACAACATGTGGGAATTACGGGAGCTACAATTTAAGATGAGATTTGTGCTACAATTTAAGATGAGCCAAACCATATCAGTATGTTTCTATCCTGCTGTAGCTTATATATTTGGGGGGAGATTGCATTACACAAATAAATGCCTAATTATTTATATGAGCACATTCAGACAAGTGCTATAGTGGATACGCATAGAAGACTGTGATAGCCAAGAGATATTTTTCTGAATGTGAAAGGACAGTTGGAAGAAAGAAGATTTACCTATGTAGATACTGTGGTTGGGGCGTTCACTCTTATACCAAGAAAAGGGCCAGCATGAGTTGGTGGAACAAGCTTATGGATAGTTGTGGTAGATGGTTTCTGGTTTGTATCAGTGCAATGATTTGCTGATGCAAATAATTTGGAAAAATCGTTTCATTATAAGTTCTATGAGACAGAAGCTTCATCTCTGTTGGTCACTACTCTGTCCCCAGTACCTAGAACATTGTGTGGCACATTAGAGCTGCACAATAAATATTTGCTGAGAGAATGTTTGCAATTTAACCAATGATTATTGGGATCCTTTTGCTGGTCACAGTGCCAGCTCTCCATTCAATAATTCATAAATGAGGAAGTTGTATTAGATATCCTGTTCCTGGTACTTGCTTCTTTGTCCTGATATTATTCTCCTGTGCTTCTCTTACTTCATTCTGTATTGCAGGAGGCTGACGTGTAAAATTACATTTTCCAAGCTCCTTTGCCAACTAACTTCTGGTTAGATTTGGCAGATGGGGAATTCTGGTAGAAAACTGGAGATCAGGAGAAAGCAATCAGCATATATCTCCCCTTTATTTCTACTCAGCGTGGCTTCTGTGACTGTCGTTGATATACCTTGGTTGTTCTAACCCCACCAGACAGCTGTTGGATTAAACATTATCCCCTTTCTCTGTCCCTGTGGCCTTAAGGGCAAAGCAGCTATCTGCAGCTGACATACTCTGGGTTTTCTTACCCTCTTCTGTTTGCCTGTTCAGCTCTTTATACATCTACAGAAATGGTTTCACATATGAAAGTTGTTCTACTGAACTGCTTATATAAATATGCTACTTTCCCTACTGGAGCCTGGCTCCTTCCTGCTAAGACTTCTTCCAGTTTCCAAATCCATTAACTCCAAACCTGACTTCTCATTTGTAATGCCTCAAAGAGAGCAATTATGAGATTGCCAATGCTCAATAGGGTTATGTCATCTCAAAACAGTGAATTCTTCATATTTTTGTCTCTTACTATTAGGACAATGATAAAAACAGTCTATTATTATTAGAACAATAATAAAATATGTAGATCTTACATAAATGTAATCTTTGAATGCTTAAGGTCTGATTACTCAATTATGAAACCTCTTTCAACAAAAGGAGGCTTTGGTATAAAGTTATTTTGTAAACTATGATTACATGTTTGGAACTGATACTGATGCACCATTTGAAAAATTAGTCAAGGTTTGGTTATAACTGTTTCTACTAGAGAGAAACAAAAGACATGAGGATTTCATTGTCCAAGAGTATGTTTGGAAACTAGGTTTTAAGATACTGAAATTTACCCTTATCTTTCAAGTATAGTGAAATATACAATATACATGCATTTTTAACTACTGCTAGAATAGTAGATTTATGTATGCTGTGAAGAGAATCAAAATGAACAATTTATCTGAATTTCATTTTAAATTCAGTAGAAGCAATTCTTCTACCTTCATCTCCCTCTCCTCTGGGATCACTTACAGGTGATTACCAGATGACAGACGATTACCACCAAATGGCTAGATGCATGTGGTATTACATGGTAAAACCCTTACATGGCCGAACCATCATTGTCATCAAACTGGACGATTGATGAAACCATGACTCAAAGCTAAAAGTCTACTACAACTCCTTTGGTAAATGTACTTTTAAGAATAGTTCTCTTTGCTCACTTCTGTTCATAAATGCAATTATCACTTTGCACTTGTACATGTTTTCATAGAATCAACAAGTAATTAAAAAAGCATTCTTTGTCCAGTATTGCTATCCACAGTGGCATTTCTCAAGCTGGAATTCCCTCAGGCAGTGAAATTTAACACTACAGTTGCATGTAGAGGAAATAGCCATACACACTTCTCTTCCTTTGAACTGTTACCTGACAACTTCGTGTAAAAGACCACGGACAGTGAAACCTAAAATGTGCAGTTGTAGGTCACAGATTTTTGTTCTGTCTGTGTCAGACTCATTTTTTTTTTTTTTTGAAGAGACAGTGAGGATGGTTTGCATTAGCTATCCTGGAAAAAGACTGGACCATACACACCAGGATCTGTATATACACCTCAATGAGGTGACAGTGGACATCAAGATTGTCTTGTGGTTTCTTGAGGAGACTCATGCAGGATTCTTGTGGAGTCATTTGGGAGGGTTAGGGCTCATTGTGAACCATCCTCCTATGTTGAGATAATGACTGCACAGATTATAGAGATATTCAAAGTCTCTAAAGACTCTATATTATAAAAATGATCTCAATACATATGCTTGATTTTAAATTGTGTCATTGAACTTTTATTACAGGAATGTTCAAACCCTCACAAAAGTAGAGAGGATGGAATGAGTTGCCACCATTGCAATAATTAAGGGCATTTTGCCAATCTTGTTTCATCTTTCCTAACTTTTATTTTTATCAGTTTTGGTGTTTTGTAAGGCAAGTTTCAAGTGTCATATAACATAATGAGTAAATCACTATGTTTCATTTACAGAGATCTCCTTAAAAAGTAGCTAAGTTTTCTACCACTATCACACCTAACAAAGTAGTATTTTAGTATCTACTAGTACATGATCCATCTCAAATTCCTCCAGATGTCTCAAAAATATTATTTAATAGTTGTATATTTGAATTAAGGTCTTATCAAGGTCTTCATAGTACATTTACCTGAGAGGTCTCTTAAGTGTCTTGTAGTTTATAAGAAGAGGTCTCCCTTCTCATTTATTGATGACATTTATTTGTTGAAGAAACCATATTATTTGTTCTAGATTATGAATTTGACTGATTGCATTTTCCTGGTGCTGTTTACCCTCTTTTAACTGTTAGTTATATCTGGAAGCTTGATTAGATTCAGGAGAAACTTTGGGGAGGAAAAATACTTTCTGGGTTGTTCTGTGTACTTTCTGTTGCATCATGTCAAGGGAAGCAATACGCACATTTGGAGAGTATGTTAATTCTCTCAGTAGGATTAGTGTTGGCAAATGGCTCCACTTATGAAGATTCCCTTCACACTTCTCCCTAAAATTTATATCAGTAATTGTCTAGATCTATTATTTAACTAAGGATTACAAAATGATGGATTTTCTAAATCTATCTTTTTTTCAGCATTTATCAGGTGATATTCTTACATACTGGAAAACTTTTCTTTATTAACTACTTGGTTGTTGAAATGGAATTCAATAATGCGGTCAGAATAAACACTTGCCCCTTTCTCCTTTCTCACTAAGCATCAGAATGACAGTAGCATGCTGGCAGCCTCCAAAGATGACCAATGAAGATTTTGTTTCTCCTTTATTGTCTGTGTATCATTATTACCTCATGGATTTTTAGTTATTTGATGTGTTCCAATTTATTGCAATTATTTTTCTCCCACGTACACAAACTGTCCCATCTTTAGCCAGAGGAAGCCCCTTCAAGTTGGCTTTTATCTCCTTTTGAAATAATACCAATAGTTTTCAAAGGTATGCATATGCTTTCTGTTCCAATTAATTGTACCAAGCTCATCTTATATGTTTCCTATTCCATATGTGCCATCAACTAGTAATTCAGGGAACCCTGATTCCTTTTCCAGAAATGGCATCTAGAGAATAAATCTGGGGCAACAGGAGCGCTCATTGTCACTGGGTTGTCATTGCTTCCAGATTTTTTAGCCAACAGAGAGAGGAAACATATATTTTACAAAACAAAAATAAGCCTTAAGTGAACACTGATATTTCCAATACCACTTGTGAACCAGAAGAGTTCATTCAACACCTTTAATTTTACACCAGTATCTTTTTTCTCCTTTGCGAATGCCCTAGTGCCTACTAACATCAGTGTAATTGTACTAGACTCAGTGTATAAACCACCACACCTGTGCACATTTGACTCTATTTTTGTGAGGAGCAGCCTCAGGAACTGCTTTAACTTTGCCCATGGTCCAGCGTAAGTCAGGTTCATGTTGCCTTCGCTGCCCCAAGACCAAGGGTCTCATTGGACAGGATGGTTGCTTGACTCCCCTTTCACTTGCAGTTTATATCCTGGCCACGTTTTCTCTCTTGTTGGGCTTGTTTCTCCATCATCCTGTCCCAGGGCTTCCTAGTTGCAGCTGAGGGATCCTGCAGGATTTGCACATCCCCATGTAAATTAGGCAGGATTAGCTTCCCCTGAATTACTTTGGCCACTGAGACATAAAGAACAAATGCTTATCCCTTCCTTTCACACTATCCGAAGATTCAGTAGTTTCATGACACTTTCATAAAGATGCTCTGTAAAACCAAAAATTCAATGTATCCTAAAGCTTCGACCAGCTTTGCAATATAGTTTCATAATAGTGTTGGCTCTCCCTCCTTTCTATCCTTACTTCCTTCCTCCCTCGTTCTTGAGTCCCTAGAATTGCACTCCCCAATAAAATGTTTACAGAAATTTTTTTGCCTTAGGATTTGTTTCCTAGGGAACTCAGTCTAAAACAATTTATCAATTGCTTAATCCTGCAAAATATGTACAATAATTTCAAAATAACAATACCCAAATCACTCCTAACAAAAACTATTGAAATATCTGTTTGCAATTCCTTCTGTCCCAGAATATAACCCACAAGGGGTGAATAGTCAAAATATGTTCTTCAGCTTAATTTGAAAGAATTCTCCTTTTTATTTTTTAAAAATTTTGTTTTATTTTTAAAAATTTACAAGTAATAATTGTACATATTCATGGGATACATAGTGATGTTTTGAGACATATAATGTGTGGTGATCAGATCAGAGTAATTAGCATATCCATCATCTCAAATGTTTGTCATTTCTTTGTGTTGGGAACATTCAATATCCTCCTTTTAGTTATTTGAAACTATATATTATTGTTAACTACAGTCATCCTACAGTGGTATAGAACACTAGGACTTATTGAGCCTATCTTACCAGAATTCTGTATCCTTTAGCAAATGTCTCCCTATCCCTCCCTTTCCTCTATCCTTCCCAGCCTCGAGTATCTCTGTTCTACTAATAGCAGCACTATTAACAATAGCCAAGATATGGAATCAAACTAGGTGTCCAACAGATGAATGAATGAAGAAAATGTGATATATATATACACTATGGAACACTATTCAGCCACAAAAAAGAATGAAATCTTGTCATTCGAGACAACATGAATGGAACTGGAGGACATTATGTTAAGCGAAATAAGCCAAGTACAGAAAGTTAAATATCACATGTTCTCATTCATATGTGGAAGCTCAAATAGTTGATCTCATAGAAGTGAAAAGTAGAACAGAAAATACTGGAAACTTGGATCAGTAGGAGGAAAAGAAAGGATAGGAAGAGAATTGAAACAATTCTTTATGTAGTCAAGGCACCATTTGGATATTAAGTTAGTTTGATTTGATTTGTTTTACATTTAAATTTTTTTAAAAATTATGAAACATGTTTACATTGTTACCCTATCAAACTATGAAAGGAGATGTATTCAGAGGAGTCATGCATGTTTCTGCCCCATTCTCTCACCTTCTTTTTTTTTTTTTGGACAGAGTCTCACTCTGTCACCCAGGCTAGAGTGCAGTGGTGCCATGCACTATCTCGGCTCACTGCAATGTCTGCCTCCTGGGTTCAAGTGATTGTTGTGCCTCAGCCTTGGGAGTAGCTGGGATTACGGGCGTGAGCCACCACAACCAGCCAATTTTTGTATTTTTGGTAGAGATGGGGTTTCGCCATGTTGGCCAGGCTGGTCTCTAACTCCTGGTCTCAAGTGATCCACCCACCTCAGCCTCCCAAAGTGTTGAGATTACAGTCGTGAGCCACTGTACCCGGCTCTCCTTCCCTTTAGTAGTGGCTTTTTCTTTGATTTGTTTTGGCTTATTCTTTCATATTTTTCCAGTCTTTTGATATTGCAAATAGTACTTCTATGGACACAATCTAAGTTTTTATATACACTGATTTCTTGGCAAAACATAACGAGATAAACATAGTGAGTGGCTACCTGAATTTTTTACTCATCCACTCAGTCACGTGCTATAGTTTACTGAGGACAAATTTGCACATAAAATTCCTTGCGAAAACATTGTTGAGTGAAAAAAGCAAGTTGGATAAGTATCTCCATCCATCCATCCATCCATCCATCCATCCATCCATCCATCTATCCATCCTGTCTATCCATCTCTCCATCCATCCATCCTGTCTATCCATCTCTCCATCCATCCATCCTGTCTATCCATCTCTCCATCCATCCATCCATCCATCCATCCATCCATCTATCCATCCTGTCTATCCATCTCTCCATCCATCCATCCTGTCTATCCATCTCTCCATCCATCCATCCTGTCTATCCATCTCTCCATCCATCCATCCTGTCTATCCGTCTCTCCATCCATCCATCCTGTCTATCTATCTCTCCATCCATCCATCCTGTCTATCTATTTCTCCATCCATCCATCCTGTCTATCTATCTAGAGATGTCACAATAGGATGGCATCTCAGGACAGGAAGAAAGGGAGTAGAATAGACAATAATGATTGAAAAGGAATTGAAGATATGTATGTATCTTGTTGTGTAATAAAATAATATAATAAAGAGGCTGGGGCCACAGTCAGGAACCCCATTTTCTATTTATCAGAGTGACTTGAGTAGGGTGTATTCATGTCTGAGAAATGCAATTGAGGAATCTGTTGATCTGTTAAGTGTCTTTTCAAAATTGGGGTATATTTATGATGCAATATTTGCTTATTAAAAAACACAGTAAAATTATACCTCTACCGTTATTGCTATGTATTAATGTCTCCTGTATTCAGATAAAGAACAAAAGAGAACTCTGAAGTGTAGAAGAGTTGTGGCAGAATTGTGAATGACTTTTTTCTTTTTTTTTTGAGATGGAGCTTCACATGTCACCTGTGCTGGAGTGCAGTGGCATGGTCGTGGCTCACTGCAACCTCCGCCTCCCAGGTTCAAGTGATTCTCCTGCCTTAGCCTCCTGAGTAGCTGGGACTACAGGCGCCCGTCACCATGCCCAGTTTTATACTAAAATATGTATTGTAGTATTTTTAGTAGAGATGGGGTTTCACTATGTTGGCCAGGCTGGTCTGAAACTTCTGACCTTGTGATTCAGCTGCATCGGCCTCCCAAAGTGCTGGGATTACAGGCGTGAGCCACTGCACCTGACAGTGAATGACTTTTAATGCCCTTTCTTTTTTTTCAGTTAATGCAACAGTTGAACAAGAACATTTTAAAATAAATGCAGATGTCCAATCTCTTGCTCCCTTGAAAGTCACCCACACTAAAGAGAATGAGAAATATAAGTACATACTTCATTTGTCAATGAAACTAGGTTATTGATAAATATGCTCACGGTATATGAGTAAAGAAGTAAAATTGAAGCATGATAAAAATCAGACTAATTATCAACAGAAAATGAAAAAAATTATGTAATGAAGGGTTGGAGAACTAGTGAGAATTAAGCTTATTTGTCTCCCCAAACCAAAAAAGTTCTGTCATTGTGGTCATTGTGTATTGTAGAAGATGAGAGTAAAGTAAGAAAATGTATTACAGAATGGATGGAGTGTGTGACAAGACTTAGTTGGATATTTAAATAAATAAATAAAAACAAAGAAGACAATTTCTAAACTGAAAAAAATTGATAATACTAAGAACTTATTATGTAGCAAGGACCATTTTAAGAATTTACTTGATTTAACTCAATTAATCCTCATGTAATCTTATGAGGTATGCAGCATTGCTATCTCCATTTTCTATGTATAAATAGCTTGTTCTATTTTACTGCTGAATAGTATTAAATTGTTTAGATGTATCACAGTTTGTTAATCCATTCACCAGCTGTTTCCAGTTTGGGGCTATCATGAATAAAACTGCTCTAAATATTTACATATGCAGTTCTACAGATCTACATTGATTTAAAAATCCTCGTTGAGGTTTCAAGATCCCAAAAAGGAAAGGAATTCTGGAGAGAAAGTGAAAGGACTTTTAATTAGAAGTCTAAATTTATTTTTAAGTCCTATTAAGATAATTTTTCTGTAGAAATAGATTTAATGCATAGAGCAACAGAAAAGAGCCCTAAAGAGAAATACAGATGTGTAGGAAATTGTTACATGAAGAGAAAGCATAGAAACCAGTGGAGAGAGTGCATGAAATATAAGTATTTGGTTTGACGCAAGCAGTCGTTTTTGTTGCAACAGTAAAAAGAAAAATATTATAAATAAAACCAGTGTAAACATCTCCATAGAGGTTTTTCTGTGAATATGAGTTTTTACTTTCTGTAGGTAAATTTTTAGGAGCATTGAATTGTATGGTAGCTGTATGTTTAACTTTATAAGAAATTGACAAACTATTTTTGAAAGTGGCTGTATCGTCTGCATTTGCTGCAGTTATGTAGGAGAACTGGGGCTCTCTTTCCTCACCAGGACTTGTTATTGATGGTTTTTCTGTTTTTTTTTTTTTCTTTTTTGCCATTCCAGTAAGCAAATATTGATATTTTTTCATGGTTCTAATTTGCATTTGCCTGATGATCCATGATGTCGACTCTGTTTTCATGGTCACATTTATTTACCATCTGTGTGTTTTCTTTAGTGAAGTAATTCGAATTTTTGTCCATTTTAAAAATTGAGTTTTTTTAAATTACATTTTGGGACTACTTCATGTAGTCTATATAGAAGTACTTTTTCAGATATTTGTCTTTTCTTGTTTTATGGCTTGTCTTTTTATTCTCTAAACTGTCTTTCTCAGAGCAGAGGTTTTTAAGTATGCTAAAGTCCAATTTATCAATGTTTTCTTTATGAGTCATGATTTTTGGTATCATATTGAAGCAATCTTTGCCTAATCCATGATTCAAAATATTTTCCACGTTTGTACATTTTAAGTTTTACATTTCGATCTATGATCCGTTTTGAGTTACTTTTCTACAATGCATGAAATATGCATTTTTCTGCATATGGATATCCAATTGTACCTACACTATTTGTTGGAAAGACTATGCTTCTTTCATTAAATTCTTCCATTAAATTTCCTCTTTGTCAAAATAAATTGGCTCTATATGCCTAGATTCTATTTCTGGATTCGCTCTTCTGCTCCAAGAATCTCTGTGCCTAGCCTTTTATTATTACACTGTCTGACAGGATGAGTCTTCTGATGTTCTTTTAAAAAAAAGTTTTAGCCATTCTTGTTTTTTTTGCCATTTCATAAAAAATTTAGAATCAGGCTGGACGCGGCGACTCACGCCTGTAATCCCAGCACCTCGGGAGGCTGAGGCAGACGGATCACGAGGTCAAGAGACCAAGACCATCCTGGCCAACGTGGTGAAAGCCCGTCTCTACTAAAAATAACAAAAATTAGCCAGGCATGGTGACACACACCTGTAATCCCAGCTACTCAGGAGGCTGAGGCAGGAGAATCGCTTGAACCTGGGAGGCAGAGGTTGCAGTGAGCCGAGATTGTGTCACCTCACTACGTCTAAAACACACACACGCACACACACACACACACACACAAATTAGAATCTGGCTTCTGAATTTACAAAAGAAGACTTACAATTTTGATTGGATTTACAGTGAATCTATAATTAATTTGCGGAAAACTGACAGTGATATTGAGTCTCTATTACTAGACTTTTTTTCTTTCCTCCGTCACTTGTAGTTGTCAGGGTAGAGATCCTGCATAATTTTTGTTAAGTTTACTTTGTGTTTTTGATGTCATTGCAAATGTAACTTTAAAAAAGTTTCAATTCTCAGTTCTTCACTGTTACTATATAGAAATACAATAGATGTCTATATGTCTACATTTTATACACAAACCTCTCTAGAGTGAGTTGTTAAAGTAACTATTTCTGTAAGTGCTCTCTCTTTCTCTCTCCTTACCTCCCTCCTTCTTTCTTTCCTTCCTTTCTTGCCTCATTTTTGGTGTGATAACTTTCAATATGATGTTTAATAGGAGTGGTGAATATGAACTTCCATACTTCTATTCTTAGAGGAAAGATGTCAGTATTTTACCATTACAAATGATGTTATCTGTAAATGTTTTGCAGATGTATTTATTAGATTAAGGCCGTTCACTTCTATACCTACTTAGCTGAGAGTTTTGAACATGAATGGATGTTGAATTTTATTAATGTGTATTGACAACACATATTATGTAAAATGCTTTTAGAAAGTTGAGGACACCTGTATTTATTTTCATGAAGGATAGTAGTCTGTGGTTTTCTTTTCTTGTAATTTCTTAATCTGATTTTGGAATTGGGGTAATCCTGGATTAACAAAATTTGTTAGGAAATATTCCTTCTTCCTCTGTAATCTGGAAGATTCCATGTAAAAGAAGTATTATTTCTTACTTAAGTGAGTGTGCTGGATCTAGTTATGTTAATTTTGTGTTTGTCTTGCTTAGGTTTTCCCACGATTCTTAAAACTGAGACTACTGTCTTTCATTAATTTTGGAACATTATTGGTCATTATATGTTAAAATGCTTTTTCTACTCAATTCTCTATCTCTTTGGAACTTTTGGAACTCCAATAATGCACACATTAGACTGCACCATTGTTCTATAGCTCTTTGATACTGTTATTTTTTTCAATTTTTGTATGTGTGTTTCCTGTCTTCAAGTTCACTGATTCTTTCCTGTGCTATATCCAGTTTACTGATAAGCCCATCTAAGTAATTTTTAATCTCTAATGTCTTATCTTTCATTTTAGCATTTTCATTTGTCATTTTCTTACAGTTTCTCTTGGAAGTTCCCCCATTTGTTCATACATGTCCTCCGTCTTTTTTTTTTTCCACTACACTCCTTAGCATTTTTTACTGTAGTTTTTAAAATTATTGGTATGATATATACAAAATCTCGCCCTCTGGTTGTCTTTATATCTTTATTGTTTGATGATGGCTATGGTGTGTGTGTGTTTGTGTGTGTGTGTGTGTGTGTCATATTTTTGGAGAATGCCAAACGTTGTGTGTAAAAGAACCCTATAGACAGAAGTAAATAATAGTTTCTCCTGGAAATGAGCATGTTTGTCAATTTTGTCTATTGTTTAGCTGTGCCTGGGTTTTCTTGTCGCTATAACTACTTTGAGTATGCACATATTTTAAATTCCTCTTGTAATGGACTGCAGCTATCTTGTGCTTAGTATGAAGACTGGAGTATCCGAGTTTGTTTCCATGTCCTTTTAGCAGATCCTGCACAGCTGTACCATAGAGAGGGTCTCTCTCTGTACTCCTGCCTTCTCCCACCAGTAGACTGTTCTTGTTTATTACTTCATACAAGACTCTTGACAGAGTGATTGTCTTATTTCTCCTGCTGAATTAGAGCCCGTGTTATTTGAGCCACAGGAAATAGATATTTTTGCTTTTCTGACTTTTCCTACCACGGTAACAAAACTTTATTTATGACAGTAGAGTCTTGGTATGAGCATATTTTCTCCTTTTCTTCATTGGTTTCTCCCTTTTTCTGCCCTGCTCTGTCTGAGGAAGGATAGTTCCTCAGTTCCTGTGTCCTGTCTGTCTCTCCCCAGAAGGGCTTGGACATTTCAGTATTCAGTTCATCCAGTTGCCTTGAGACATCAGCTCTCAGATGGGCTTCCAGAGTTCTTTAGGATCTGTGAATTATGCAGCTTTTTCTTGCTGCTAGGGTGGGAGGGACTGTTTCTTGGAATTTTCTGTATTCTGTGAACCCAGGCAGGATTTTAACCAAAAATTGGTACATATTTGGTGATGGAAGAGGAGGAAGGGGATGAATCAGCTAAAATACTCCTCTGCTAAGTAAATGACTAAGGATGATGCTTACAATTGATGACTCACCAGACTGCAATGAAGGTAAATAATATAATAATGTTAAAAGATTTGTAAGTGGTTGCCTCTGAGAAGGAAGGTGGTGGTCGTAAACTATTGAGGAGTAAGCCAGCATGGAAGAGAAGCAAGTAACTTCTTTTATGTTCCAAGCTTTTGGCATTACTTTTTAAATGCCTTATAGGTGTTATTTTGACCAGAATTATTTTATAAAATTTATTAATTTTTTTTTACAGTTGAGGAAACATCTGTTTTCTTTTTAAACTGGGAGGAATTTTGTTGTGTTAGATAAAAAGAAAAAAATCATAGTCAAATGTAGAACATACATGTGATACAGAGACATTCAAAAAGAAAGGAAAAAAACCCAAAAAAGAAAAAAAAACCCCACAAATATCCATTGCTTAGAATCAATTATGGTCAACATCTTATAATAATCTTTCTAGAAATTCTCCACACAATTACAATTAGATGAATAGATAGATTGAGAAATCATATATGTTATGTTATAGTTTTCAGTTAAAAAATGGTATGTATTTTCTTAATCCAGTCTATCATTGATGAACATTTGTGTTGGTTTACTATGCAGCCATAAAAACCAATGAGTTCATGTCCTTTGTAGGGACATGGATGAAGCTGGAAAACCATCATTCTGAGTAAACTATCGTAAGGACAGAAAACCAAACACCGCATGTTCTCACTCATAGGTGGGAATTGAACAATGAGAACACTTGGACACAGGAAGGGAACATCACATACTGGGGCCTGTCATGGGGTAGGGGGGGCAAGGAGGGATAGCATTAGGAGAAATACCTAATGTAAATGAAAAGTTAATGGGTGCAGCACACCAACATGGCACATGTATACATATGTAACAAACCTGTACATTGTGCACATGTACCCTAGAACTTAAAGTATAATAAAAAAGGTATGTATTAAAAATCAATAAACTAATTTACTTATGAATCCATAGTTTGTTATTTTATTTATTTATTTATTTGAGGTGGAGTTTTGCTCTTATTGCCCAAGCTGGAGTGCAATGGCATGATCTTGGCTCACTGTAACCTCTGCCTCCCGGGTTCAAGTGATTCTCCTGCTTCAGTTTCCTGAGTAACTGGGAGTACAGGCATGCACCACCATGACCAGTTAATTTTGTGTTTTTGGTAGAGACTGGGTTTCTTCATGTTGGTCAGACTAGTCTCGAACTCCTGACCTTAGATGATCTGCCCACCTCGACCTCCCAAAGTGCTAGGATTACAGGTGTGAGCCACTGTGCCCTGCCCATAGTTTGTTATTAAACAGAAATTAAAAATGCAACCCAGAGGGGTTCAAATTTTTCCCTTAAACACCGCAACTAATTTTTGACAGAGTCAGGATCAGTATTCAGATTTTTTGACAGTAAGGTCTGTGTTTTTTCCAACTCAGTAGGTAGTTTATTATTTGAGTTTTTGACATTACTGGCTTTTTGTAAGCTATTATAATGAATTTTCACTAGTTTTGCAAGATATATTTTCTTGAGTCATATCTGGCTTTGCCACCTAATTAACCTTTAACAATATTTGATAATTTTAAGTAAGAGAAAGATGTTCTTACTACAGAGAAGGATCCAATAAAAGGGTCTTTAAAGGTCAGACTATTGTTGTGAATCCAGAATCTGTGTATAAATAGATTTTTTAAGTAATGGAGTGAACAGTGATCCCAAACAAGCTAGATTCAAATTCATATTTATTCAAAAATTTTTACCGTGACTTTGTTAAGTAAAGTGTCCATACATTTACCAATTAGTGGCTATCAACTGGGGAAAGCATTTCAAAGAAACTTTAAAATCTTAAATATTTTTTAAAAGTCTGTAGAAGGGCCTCTTTAAGCATTCTGACCAGGAATAATTCTAATCATCTAAGTTATAATTAATATGTGTATTTCCCAAGAGAATAGAATTGAAAAAGGCTTCCCTCTTTTTAATTTTTCTTCTTAAATTTTCATAGCAATATATTGACAGATAGTAATAGAACTTCCATTCACCTTCAATTTGAAAGCCTTAACTTTCAAATTGATATGAGCAAAAGTGTTGATTATTCATTTATTGTTCATTATCATCTCAAAGTATTCTTGTATGCTATCATTCATTTAAAAACTGAGGAAAGAACAATTGCAATGCTGTGTTAAGATATTTTGAGGGAGAAATGCCCTCTGATAATTTTATTGTGCATCTTGATGGTTTTGGTCTATTGAAACCATCTTCCATTATTTCAAACAAAATTATAACATCATCTGTAATCAGAAGTGTTCTTACTCTCGCTCCACATTTTACATCTTGATTAGGAGTTTAAAGAACAGGGTCTGATTATGGTGGTAACATCCAGCCATCTACAAGTCAAAGGAAAATCCATTCTAAATTGTAAGTAGTGTAGGAAAGTCCAAAGAAGATCAAGGTTTTTTCCATACTGAATCTCAATGATCTTTTTTCACTCCAAATAATTTCTTATAAATTTTTATGATCTCTGGATTCTTTTCATTTGCAGATGCCTTATTGGGTGATTCAACACAAGTATGTTGATACTTTCCTTTGGGAGGTTTGGAGAATTAGTCATTTCAGATGTAGATGGTCAGTTCTAGGTAGGGTGACCAACTGGTCCCAGTTTGCTCAAGAGTGTCTTGATTTTAAACCTGAAAGTCTTGCATCATGGAAACCCACTAAGTCCCTGGGGAACTCGGATGTTTGGTCACCCTACTTTGAGGTGGCAGGAGCTCAGTTTTAAATGAAATGTCTAGCATGCTTAGTAAAATTAGAATAGAATTTTGTTAAGGCTGTGTTTCTGATGACTCACTTTACAAATATGCAGTTGACCCTGGAATAATATTGTGTGGGTTCAATTATATGTGAATTTTCTTCTGCCTTTATCACCCTTGAGACAGCAAGACAAACCCCTCCTCTTCCTATTCAGCCTCTTCAACATGAAGATGACAAGGATGAAGATGTTTGTGATGATCTTTCACTTAATCAATAGTAAATGTGATATATTTCTCTTCCTTATGGTTTTCCTCATAATATTTTCTCTAGCTTACTTTATTGTAAGAAAACAGTATATAATACAACATATAAAATATGTGTTAGTCTACTGTTTATGTTATCGGTATGGCTTCTGGTCAACAGTAGGCTATTGATAGTTAAGCTTTTAGGGAACCAAAAGTTATAGGATGCTTTTTGACTGTGTTGGAGGTTGGCACTGTTAGCCTCCATGGTATTGGAACATGGGTTAACTGTACTTAGCAACTATGTGAATGAATGGATCTTTCCCCAAAATATCACCTTTCCCCTACTGACTACCCAAAGATTATGGATACTTCCTTTGTTACACAATGGTTCATTCCTTGCTGATATATAAACATTTCAAAGCATTTCACTTCAGGCTGCTTATCTTTATTCACTAGAATGAATGATGTCCAGGTGCTTCCTTAGGGATAATTGGTAGGAAATACTGGGTTCTATGAAAATATAGCACTGAAATCCAAATTTATCTCTATTTCTAGTTCATGAATTAGTTGCATTCATTCAAGCAAACAATTGCTTAGAAGATTGAAATTTCGCATTTTGATTAAAATGTCTTACTTTTTAAACAATTTAATAAAACTTTAATGCTATCAGCTTTTTCTGTAGAACCACAGTACTATTTTAAATTCTTACTCATAATTACCAGGATATATTAAAGTAAAATTTATATTCTTGGTAAAATATCAGACTATTGTATGATTAAATTATAGGTGTTGGCTGGGTGTGGGGACTCACATCTATAATCCTAGCATTTTGGGAGGCTGACGGGAGTAGATTACTTGAGCTCAGGAGTTTGAGACCAGCCTGGGCAACATGGTGAAACTCTGTCTCTATAAAAAATACAAAAAGTACCTGGGTGTGGTGGCTCATGCTTGTAATCTCAGCTATTTGGGAGGCTGAGCCCGGGAAATCAGGTTCCTGTGAGTCATGATCATGCTACTGCACTCTCTCCTGGGTGACAGAGTGAGACTTTGTCTTAAAAAAAAATTACAAGTGTTTGTGTCTACTGTCTTCACTGCTTATTTTAGTTTAACCACTACTTTCTAATTTATTTAATGATATATCACATAATTATAGTTTGTTCTCAAATTAAGATTTTCTTTTAAATGCTAGCATAACTTATTGTCACATGTATAAAGATCTGAGCACTAATACAAAGCAGAAGGCTAGAAAGTCTAACAATGGCATGTTAATGATTGTTGATGCTATTCATGGCGTTGAACTCTCAGGAATAGGATTGGTACCACAGGTTTCTGCAAATTCCTGTACTTCTTAGTCTCTTTTTCCTTCCTACTTTTATTTCTATTTTTTTATTAGCAGGTAGTGTGAATCTCTGTCCCTGTTGAAATGCATATTCATTTTCTTGTTAGTACATAGGAAACAGTGACTGCTGTTATAGAAAAGTATTATTTTGATTTTGCATGCTTTCTGTTCTGTCATAATCACCTATTCCCAGAGTTGCTTTGAAATTATGGATAATTCAAGTGAGCTTACTAATCAGATTTCTAGTTTCTGGCTCACTTCCTTGACTTTCCTCATAAGCATATTCCATACCCTCATCCCTCTGTTCAAGTCTCCAGGCACTTGTCTGCCTCATCTCTGGCACATCCTTGCCTAGTCCCAGCCAAGGACACTGCTTCCTGCGTTACAGAGAAAGCGGACCCTTTCAGGCATACATTGCCTTGAATATCAGCCTCTCCTTTCACAAATTGATTCCTATTTACATTGCTTCTTCCTTATCATTTCAGATTTTAAAAATGCCACCTCACCAGTCCCATCTCTTGAACTTCTCTGAGCAGGACTTTGTGGTTTATTTCTGTACCCTTAGGGTCCGTCCTTATACTCAGGGCATTTTAGGTAGTCAGTAATTTAATGGAATGAATGAGTGAACACCAGGCAGTGTTAACGGAATACTAGACATGAACAATCAATAGTAAAATGAAGATTAAAATTTATTTTGACTTCTAATCAGATATATTAAAGTAGTTCTTAAACAGAGTGTTGCAGGTACTTAAATCAAATGAGCAAATTGTATTTAATATTGAAATCATAATTCCACAAACAACTATCTGTCCCCAGGTACCCTCTGATCTCAAGTAAATGGGATTTCTATGCCTTCAAATCAATTACAGAGAGATTTAGGGCATTGTTTTATTTTTTATAGGACTAAGATTAATTTATGAAAATGTGGTTTAGAGATACTTTCAAATGTGATTGATGATTTTGATTTCCACTGGTATTGCTATGAAATCACATGGAATTAAATTGGTCACATTAAATTACCTAACATTTGTGTATGCATAATAATGTTTTAAAAATTGAATCATGTTCCTATGTTGAGAAAGGGAATTCTTAAGATGTATTTAAAATTTATTCAACTGATGCTAGTGAACTAGAAAATTTTCTGCATTACATTGTTTTTCAAGATGAAAATAGCTTCACTAAATTGTTATAAAATAATGTTTATAAAAAGTCATATGCATTCATAAATGAATTGGATAATTCAGAAAAGTGATTATGAGTAACCATAGATGATCACTATTACTGTTTCTGTATACAGTCTACACGCATTTTTGAATATGTTTTACAAAAGTGGATTCATACTATTTTGTAAATTTCATTTTATTAAAACAATGTGCTATGAGCAGCTTTCCATGCTAATAAGGGTAATTCCGCATCCTCACTTTTAATGGCTCCAAAGCATTCAAATGGTGAAAGCACAAAAAAAAAAAAAAAAAAAAAAAAAAAAAAAATTCAACCAATTTCTTGTGATTGGACCATAAAGCTTTAAAGATTATGCCACCAATCTAAAAATGCTGTGTAAAATATCAAAATGCATTTATTTTTCTACACATTTGATTATTTTATTAGGATAAATACCTAAAAGTAGAATTACACATTCAAAGAACATATACATTTTTAAGGATCTATATCTATGTGAGGGGTGTGTGTGTGTGTGTGTGTGTGTGTGTGTGTGTGTGTGTAGCCCAAGTATGGTGATTTCATCCAGCTGATTGGTCAAGTCCAAGAATGACATCATGTATTTTAGGCCAATGAACATAAGGGAAGTTGGCTGGGGCATCTTAAAATTGTTTTTTCACTATGAAAACTATTTATGAATTAGAACTTTTCTTTGTTCTTAGTTTCCTATGAAAACTATTTATGAACTAGAACTTTTCAGTCACCAGTGTTGATGTCTGAAACTATGATAGCTTTAGGTTCATGTGGAAACCAGCCAGCGAGAAAAGACGTACTCTCCAAGAATGGCACAGTAGTAAAGTTGGCAAGATCCTGATGATGGCAACAAGCCAGTGAATCCATCAATCCTCGACTCACCTTGCCTCCATAGTTTTGTTATTTATTTAATAAAAACCCTTTATCATAAGGCAGAATTCTCAAAGTGAGAATATGAGGCATTCTTGAGACCCTTTTAGAAAGTCAATGAATTCAAAACTATTTTCAAATTATTCTATGAAAATATTTGTCCTTTTCTCTCTCATTCTTCAGCTTACACAGTGGAGTTTTTTCAGAGGCTAGGTGGTATGTAATTTGGCAACAGATTCAATACAGAAGCAGACATGAGAATCTGGCCATCTTCTATAAACTAGACATTAAAAGATTAGTAAAAATGTAAAATGATTCCACTTTTCTCGTTAAGGTTTTGGAAAAATTTTTGAAGAATGGATCATTTATGTTAACATGTGATGGATTTATTTTGTTATTTCAAAATGAATTAGGTTCATGAGGAAGGCTTATATACTCTTAAAAATGTATTATTTTTATTTCTGGTATAGTAAATACTAATAGAAAAAATCCAAATAAACAAAAGCTTTTAGAAACCTCAAACATTTTTAAGAATGTGTGGGGGCCTGGCATGGTGGCTCACGCCTGTAATCCCAGCACTTTGGGAGGCTGAGGCGGGCGGATCACGAGGTCAGGAGATGGAGACCATCCTGGCTAACATGGTAAAATCCTGTCTCTACTAACAATACAAAAAATTAGCCGGGCGTGGCGGTGGGCGCCTGTGGTCCCAGCCACTCCGGAGGCTGAAGGAGGAGAACGGTGTGAACCCAGGAGGCGGAGCTTGCAGTGAGGTGAGATCACGCCACTGCACTTCAACCTGGGTGACAGAATGAGACCCACATCTTAACAACAACAACAACAACAACAACAACAACAACAAAAAATTTGTGGGATTGTCTTGGTTTGTTTAGGCTACCATAACAAAATACTGTAAGCTAGGTTGCTATAAACAAGAGAATTCAACTCACAGTTCTGGAGTCTGAGAAGTCCGAGGTCAAACCTTTGTCGAATTTGGAACCACTTTCTGGTTCCTAGATGACACTTTCCTGCTGTGTCTTCACATGGTGGAAGGGGCAAGGCAGTTCTCTGGGTTCCCTTTTAAAAGGTCATTAATCCCATTCATTAGGGCTCTACCCCCATGACCTAATCAATTCTCAGAGGCCCCATCTCCAAATACACATTGGACATTAGGTTTCAACCTATGAATTTTAGGGGGACATAAACATTCAGACTACAGCAGGGATCCTGAGACCAAAGTTTTTGAGAACCACTGACCTAAACCAATGTCATTTCATTGTCTTTTGGCAGTGAATAAGACAACATTGTTGTTGTTTTTTACAATAAACAATGTTGTTATTTGACGGTTAATAATTATTTTTGAGGGAGGTAGTGGTGATAAGGCCGATCTAACACTTTTGCCAGAATGATTTTAGAATTTTAATTTATCCTTAAAGGATATTAACTGGCTCAGAAATGTTTCCATAGTGTAAAATGACTAAGCATATTTTTCTCTGTCTTTTCTTCATTTTTTCCCATTAATTTTGTATGAGATACAGAGATCCCTTTCATCTACAAATGTTTCTTTTTTCCTTTCAAAGTTTTCTCTTTTTTCTTTTACTTGCTGCCTGTCACCTTTTATTGACTCTTGAGTCTTTCTCTACATTTTCTCTTCTCTTTTCTCGTATCATTGTTTTCCTCTGCTCTGTTTCATCTTCGTTCTGGGAAAATTGCTTGTCTGGTCTCTACAATATTGATTACATTTAAAACAGCATCTATTCTGCTTCAATTTAGTTTGCCATTCCTACAATTTGTTTTTAGTATTCTCAAAATATTTCTTTATCCTTTCCGTCTATTTAATCATGCTATCTTGTTTTCTTTCCTGTCCCTCGGATTTTTTTTTTTTTTTCTTGTAAGGACAATTTCTTGTGGTATTCTGTGGAGGAGATCAACTTCTAATGGATTGTTTAGTGCCATTGTTACTTTTTTTTTTTAAACAGCATTTTTCCTCTAGATCCCTATTTTCTTAACATGCCCCATTTTCACCTTACTGTCATGAAACAGAGAAAAATCCTTACAGATTTGTGTCTGAGAGATCAAGGAGCTTGCACATACGTGGCTCCTTTTCTCCTGAGAGTGTGATTTTTATCTGCTTCTCAGTTTATAGCTGGAACTATGGGGAGGCTGGTGCACTTACCTTTACTGCTAATGAAACCACAATAACATTTACTTCTGCCCTGAATAGTAGTCCTCTTTTATTTCCATAATGTAGCCCTCTGGAACTCTGGGAAGCATCCTCTATTCTAGAACATTCTAGAGACATTCCCTGTGGTCAGTGACACCCCCACACCCAAGCATTTCACCTTTAGGGGTGACTGCAACACTGTTATTTTTCTTTTGCTTTCTACTCAAAACTTTGGAGGAAACCTTGGCACTCTGTTGACAATACAGTTTGTGAGTATAGCATGCCTTATTATTTCCTTGAAGTTTTCCTACAGAAATCACCTTTAACACTGAAGTACCCTCCTCAATGGTATCACATTACCAAGACGTTTTTACTTTCTTGGATAAATATTTATCCCTGAATGATATCAATATTGAAATTGTTTAGGCTTAGTTACTTTCATGATGCCCATCTTTAAGTGTATAAAATTACAAAAAAAAAAAATCTCCTAAGTGAATAGGCAAGAAAGTAACAACTTTTACTGCTAATAAGTTTGGCACTGGAAAGTTATAGCACTAATTTCTTTGTCCTGCCCAAGTCTCTTTCTAGGTGTATTTATTGTTTTACATGTATTATTTTTAGATCTTCACATGATTCAATCTGAATAATCGATGTTCAAATAATTTTAATTCAATAAAATAGCTAATTTAAAACTTATGTTTTAAACACAAGCATTAAAGGTTAAGAACGATATCACTTTTTTGGGTCAAAATAATGATTTGACTTCAGTGCAAAAACGAATTTCATTGCTGACAACTGTTGGTTTTTTTCTAGGAAAATTTCTCCTTGCTATATTAATATGGAATAAGATTAGTTCAGAGAAAAGTGTTAGTGTGGAAGATCTTTTGAAAGATGTCTTTTTTTTTTTTTTTTTTTTTTTTTTTGAGACGGAGTCTCATGCTGTTGCCCAGTAGCACCATCGACTTCTGGATAAAGAAGAGAGTGAATTTCAAAGAATAATTGGTAGGCTCTACTATGCTAGTATTAGAGTGTCCTTGGGGCACTCTTTTTTTTCCACCTTGTTTTCTTTCTAAAGAGGCACAAAATATCCAGTAAATTAAAGATTACCTTTTATTCTTTAATTTGCTGGATATTTTATCCACTGTGTAGATTGTTACATGGTAAGAAATGTAGAAGATGCAAAAAAAAATAATGTAAAGCTTGTTCAGTTTGGAAGTTTGATCAGTTACTATCATATCTAGCATTTCTCGTGCACATTCATGGTCATTCTACCGGTGGTGTTATATTGCATGTGTGGAATCTCTGCAAACTGAATCAGCTTCAACAGCTCCCTGATGAACTCTTAGTGAAAAGAGTCAGACTCCATGACCCACAGACCCCCAAAGACATACTCCAGGACTCAAGTTTTAAATGTGAAATGTGTGTTTGCAGCAAAAATTCAGTGCCAACTTGTTAAATGTTGAGAAAAGACTGTTACATCAAACCTTTATTAAAGTGGTATCTCAGAAGTGAATGTGTAGAACTATAGGGAATTTAGAATAATACCATCCATCACCTCAAGCATTTATCATTTCTTTGTGTTAAGAACACTCCAGTTCCACCCCCTTAGTATTTTTAAATGTTCAATAAATTATGGTTGACTACAGTCACCCCATTGTGCTATCAAATAGCAAATCTTACTCATTCTATCTAACTATATTTTTACACCCGTTAACCATCCCCACTTTTCCCCTGCTCCTGGGTACCCTTCCCAGCCTCTGGTAACCATCATTCTAATCTGTATCTACATGAGTTCAGTTGTTTTAATTTTTAGCTCCCCCATATCAATGAGAACATGCAAAACTTGTCTATGTGCCTGGCTGATTTTACTCAACTTCATGTCCTTGAGTTCCATCCATGTTGTTGCAAATGAGAGAATTTTATTCTTTTGTATGGTTGAATATTCTATTGTGCATATGTGCCACATTTTCTTTATCCATTCATCTGTTGATGGATGATTAGGCTACTGTAGATCATTAACCTTTGAAAAACAATATTTAAATAAACACCAATGAGGCTTAAAAATCAATTTAATTTTAGTTTCTTACTTTGGAACTAACTCAAGCTATTTTTTTGAAATTTAAATTTACTAATGCTTTATTTAACTAAAATACCCTAAAATTTTCCTGAAGTTGGGGATTATCTTTCTTTTTAATATGAAAATGATGTCTCACTCTGGTATAAATATAAGAAATTCAGTGTCCTTTCAACTATTGTTGGAAAACTTCAGAGGTTGCTTTCACATCATGTTTGTGGCCTGTCAAGCTGAAAGTTGTATTCCCAGGTGCTCTTGTTCTCCCTGGTAGCATCTGGCCATCTCATTGCTGTATCTTCCCGGTGATCGGTGATCTAGTCTTCGCTGGACTCCTCTCCCTGTCCCCGTATGGTCATAACTACCTTTCTTTAAACCCTAAGGTTACATTAATGTAAGACCACCATGAAATTAGTGGATGATTAGCCTTTACTGACTACCAGAGGTTGGTAAGGGGCAAGGCATTATACTATCGAATGGGAAAATCAGTAAAATTAGATATCAAACACCATTGTTTCTGAAATCCAACAGCTGAACTTTATCGCAGAAAGACCATTAATTTAATCTGTCTCCACCCCCTTGGCCAAGGGCCTCCTTCTGGTCGCTGGGGCAGGCCCTCATTCAGAGCTGCCCTTTTCTGTTTCATCTACTCGCTTCTTTCAGTGCCCAGGACTCCTGACCCTCCAGCCCACTCACAGGAAGACGCCAAATCATTTTTACAAATGATTTCAAATTAACAGCTTGAGTACAAAAGGATACTCTTCCCCTTTTCTTTAACCTTCATCCTACAGAGCGGTTTAGACATCTCTGTTCTCACTTCTGCATTCCAGGTTCGGCTGCAGGCCCTGCTTTCGATAGCCACAGTGCCTGTTCCCTGGAAAACCCTCTCTGTCCTCTGAATGCAGAAATGGTAGCTGTCAGCAAGTGCACGTGCACGCACACACACATGCATATTCTCCATTTGGATTCATGTCACTTGTTACATTTTGTGGACTATGTGCTTTCAGTATGCTACATGCTTTCATATTATTTAACCATCCTCTTATAAGTGTTATGCATTGAAAACAGATTAATAAAGAAAAATCATTAACAGTTTGGAAAATTTGAGCATCTTTACCGATAATAAACCTCTTACATGTGAGAGCCCAGAACTAATTTTGCTCAGTCTGATGCCATGCCTGTGCCCTGCTGCTATACTAAACTGTATCTCATGATTTTTTTCCTGTAGAATGGTGAAAAGATAGAGTAACACCCAATAAAGTACAATGTCACAGGCATTGAATGTTCTTAATAAATAAAACAATTGTGACTTTGTTTTCAAAATGTCTGTATGAAGTTATAGAAATACATGGTTGGAATTTCTACCCACGTACAGGAACATTTTTGTTTCAAAGGCTGTTGAAATCTGATATCTGTCACATCTGTGATCCAGAAGTCCCTAAGTCCTGAGATTATCCAACAGTGGTACAAATGACATAGACGTTTCATTGTTTACGAAATGCTCAGTATAAGTTCTGGCAGTGAGTGCCAGATTTGGGGAGACTGTATGTCATGGTGCCTCTCCCAAACTGCCAAAAATATGACAGCTATTAATTCTCAGTACCCCTGAGAAGCAAGCAATTTACGATATAGAAGTCAAACTCAAAAAGGAAACGTTCAGAATCTAGGGGTGGTTAAAACTCAAGTCTGTTAGGTGAGCCAAATTTAATTTTTGACTCCTGCTAAGATTGGGAGAATTCTGCTTGTGTCATCCCTCTGGAATTCAACACTATACCCTGTGTTACAATCACAATGGCCTTATGGAACACTATGTCATCATCTGCAGAAATATGCAAATGCTGGATCTTAAATTATTTACTATGATGTGTTCAGAATATTAACTATAATTGCTTCAAGTCTACGGAGTTTGAATATAAATTGCAGTTTTTTTGGATAATCAATTTTGTACTCACATAAGATAGTATATGTCCAAAATATATAATGCAACATGAGAAGAGTAAATTAATAACTTTTCAATCTAATTTGTAATAGATCTCCAGATAATCTTGTTAGAGCCTAGATTTTTCTGTTTGGTCAACTACACAAGGAGAAACTAGGGGGAAAATGTCCTGTGGAATAGTGGAAAATTCATTAAAATTCTCTGAATAATTTACTCATAGACACAATTTTTCATAGCATAATGGTGAAATCAGCACCTACCGATATAATCCCATGATAACTCAATTAAAATTTTTTGACTCAGTTAAAAATTTTCCTAATTAACATCTGCTAGAAAATGTAAAACACAAAAATTAATAATTGCCTGAGTTCTGAAGTATGCACTTAGTTGCACACACATTCCTACTGGCGTGTGTGTGTGTGTGTGTGTGTGTGTGTGTGTGTGTGTGTATGTATTAGAATGGGTTGGTATACTGAATCACCAAGCAATAACAAGAATTGCTTTCTCATCTGGTCTGGCATATGAGAAAACCACGAAACAATGCATGCACTGACCCTGCAGGTGTGCGGGCTGCACCATAACAAAGAAACATTATTCCCTGGACTCTTTCTAGTGCTATCATCATTTGTGCTGAGACACAAAGAAGTAAACAAATGCCAAATGCTGGCTTTGCTTCTGTGCTTCTCTCACTGGGGAGTTTGAATTGGGTCAGAGAGGAGTCAAATGGGAGGGGGTTTGTAGGCCAATTTTAGCTGTCAGCTGATATACTGAAAAGAAGGAAAAGAGAAAATAAGTAGAAACAGTGGTTCAAGGTTATGATAAATAAATAGCTAGAAATTTCTTTTAAAATTTATTTTCTATGTAAATTGGATTGCTTTAATAATAATGACTGGGAAGGCAAGGGTGCAATTTTTCTTTTTATTGTAAGGAAGCTTTGTTTTGAGTTCTGCTGCCTGTGAGCCGTTCATATTTCAGATGTGGTTGGCAACCCCATGGGCTTTATTGCCTCATTTGAAAAGTTAAGAACAGCAGCCTCACTTCCCTCAAGATTCTCTCTTCTAGAGTGGTGAACCCAATGGAATGTCAATTGAAATGGTTAAATTTAATCATTTAATTTAATTCTATATTAGGCCATCTGGTTAGCCAAATTTAGTATTTCATTGCTGAGAAGCTAAGAAGATATGAGGGACATCGTGATATAGCTTGATTACAGTTTTGCAGATACCTTGAATGGTGCCATTGATTTTATAGATGTTTGTGTTTAGCTTCTGTATTCTATTCTGTTTAAAGAATCCTGGAGATTATAAACTACAAACACTCTTGTAGTATATAAATTACATTTTTAGGTATTACTCTTCAGTGGCCACAAATAAGGTCATAGTTTTGATAATATTCAAATCATGAAAACTGGAGGCCACATATGACCTCAAGAAATCTTCACCCTTCATAATGCCAACAAGATACTTCTATGAGTTTCTTAGGGGCTGTCTTACATGTGTGTAACTCCATCCCTGTTACTCCATCATATTTCCTTGTTACATTGTAGGTCATCCACAGTTCCTCCCAACCTCAGCATAATCAACCCAGCGGTTGAAAGGGTAGCCAGGGAGTAACCCTTGAATTGTCTTGTCCCCTCACTCCCAGTTCAATCCACCACTAATCCCTATTGACTCCTGTACTCCTATCTCTATTATTTTAACCATTTCAGCATGCTTTAGTCAACTCCCAGCAGCTGGTGTCTGCCTCTCTAAGCCTGAAGTCTTCATTCCATAGAAGGCCACTCTGCCCGGACTTGAAGTAGCTACAAATCCTGAGAAATGAACTCCTCCTAGCCCCCAACCAATATCCTCAATCAAGGAGGCCCAGGACTTGTGTATAAATGCTTCCAATCCCTGATACCTCCAGTAGAATAATTCTGAAATGTGTGTTTTCCAGAGTTTCTCATGAGAGTAAGCTCTGGTTACCTACTGTAGTAGCTGGCTTGATAACACAACATTACTGACTGACTTCCTTTCCTTGTCTTACTTCCCCACTCATCTAAGAGTATGTCTGTGCCTCCCAAATAAAATACTTACACTCGAATCTTTGTCTTAGAGTATACTTTCGGGACAACACAAACTAGAAAATCCTCACACTCAAGAAAGATCCCTAATTCATTTTCCCATTCGATCTTTTCTGCTATCCCTTTGGTCATTGCTCTAACAGGAACAAGAATCTCCAAAATATTAATATCTGCTTAAACGTCCTTGCCTCTCTGAAGTTTCCCAAAAGTCATTGTCTTCAGAGCTGGCTGTGTAGGTCTTACTATAACAACATTCACCCATTCCATTTCTTCACGTTTTTCAAAGTGCCCACCTATGAGTGCCTAAAAAGTTGATGAAAAGAGAGTGCTCAAAGAGCGAAGAAGAGGATTCTTCTGTTCAGGTCAGGCATGGCTCAGGCCACGTTTATCCTTGGAGTATTAATCTGAATGTTCTAGTTAGTCAATGATATCAGTTACAGATAATGAAATTTGCCTCCTCCTTTCCAATATGCATTGGATTATTCTATTTTCTAATTGCAGAGGTCAGTCTTTAATTAATTCCAAATATTCTCCAGGAGTACCTGAACAAAAATACTTCTACTCTTTCAACATTTAGGTCTGAAACCCACCTTTTATTGCTTGCTATTATATATAAAATATAGAAGAGAATAAAAATCATCTCAAAGATGAATCCAGCTATATATGTTCTACTAAGGAATGTTACTAAGAAAATTGTTTTTAATATACGTATGTAAGTAAACATATGTATTAGTCCATTTTCATGCTACTGATAGAAGACATACCTGAGACTGGGTAATTTATAAAGAAAAACAGGTTTAATGGACTTATAGTTCCACGTGGCTGGGGCGACCTCACAATCATGGTGGAAGGTGAAAGGCATGTCTTACGTGGTGGCAGACGAGAGAAATGTGAACCAAGTGAAAGGGGAAACCCCTTATAAAATCATCACATCTCGTGAGACTTATTCACTACCACAAGAATAGTATGGGGGAAACTGCCACCATGATTCAGTTATCTCCCACTGGGTCCCTCCCACAACATGTGGGAATTTGGGGAGCTACAATTTAAGATGAGATTTGGGTGAGGACACAATCAAACCATATATATATGTCATATACACACACACACAAGGGATAAGTCCAACTTGGTCATGTTGTATTTTTCATTTAATTCTCTGTGTCATCATTCAATTCTTAGGACAGTGGTTTCAGGCTTTACTTAACAATTGAGGAGGGGGCTTCAGGAGACACTTTGGTGGGAAAATAATCACCTGGGGAAGTTGGGACTTTGTCCACAATACCCCTTCAGTTGAAGTTTCTCTGTTGCCTATATTTGCAGTTTTATATTGAGAACATCTACAAAATATTTGAAAACTTGTTCTTTTTTATGGGAGAAGCACTTTGTTGTCTACATGAAAGCTATTTGCCAAACCCATTTCTCCTTGATACCAGAGCCCCGATTTTTTACAGGGATTGCTAGGCAATGTTCACAGACAAAAGAGATGAATCAAATTGGTCTAAACTAATTGGGGTACTCTCAGCCTACTTTTCTAGTCACTAGGGTTTGTACAAATGAACGGTGCAGTTATTGGCAATGAGATATAGAGGGGCATCTTCTGAGATTCTTCTGGGAGACATTTTCTGTGCTGAGACAAAGAGGAATTTGCAAGGAGAGAGTCTGTTCCCACCTTCCAGTTTTGGATATATCTGAATGTGGAATGCTGAAGAGCTGGTGCGGTCATCTTATTAAAACAAAGTAAAGGCCTAGAGAAGCAACTGAAAGCTTATGACTTCTCTAATTTTTTTAATGGACCCTGAATCTACCTATTTTCTGACTCTGTTGTATATGAAATGTTAATCTGCTTCTATTGTTTAATTTAGTTTAATCAGGAAAACAAAAGTAGTCTAAATGATACATTTGCTAAGAAATCAGTTTTAAATGCCTGCCCTAGGCCACTTCTTTTTCTTAGCATATAAGCATCCAAGATAAGCAATTGCTCTACAAGACTGCTACTTAAAGAGGAGTCTCGGCTGGGCGCAGTGGTTCACGCCTGTAATCCCAGCACTTTGGGAGGCCGAGGCAGGCACATTATGAGGTCAGGAGATCAAGACCATCCTGGCTAACATAGTGAAACTCCGTTTCTACTAAAAATACAAACAGATTAGCTGGGTGTAGTGGCGCGTGCCTGTAATCCCAGCTACTCGGGAGGCTAAGGCAGGAGAATTGCTTGAACCCTGGACATGGAGGTTGCAGTGAGCCGAGATCGCACCACCCCCGCGACAGTGACAGAGCAAGACTCCCTCTCAAAAAAAAAAAAAGTGTCTCTGCAAATGATTGCTCCAGTTATTCTATCAAGAGACATACATTTGTATTCCCTTTGTTCTCTAATGAAGAAAACACAACAAATTATTTTCACACACATTTACTGAAATGTAAAACGAATTGTGATGCTAACAGATATCCATCCACATTTTTAGTAGTTTGAAAAGACGGCTCATGTGCCACAAAAACCACATTGGCTGGTAAACCTCAGCAAAGTTTCACACAACAGGGGATAGTTAAATGTAGCTGGCACATTTTTCAGGTCATCCTCATTCTATTGTTCACATTTGCTAATTTTGCATTTTTGGTAGGTACTATTATTTGCGTTATATCACAAATCTCAAAGAGGAATCAATATATAAAACTAATCATTGAAGTATAAAAGCAGAGGTGAAAATAGTAGCTATGACTAAAAATTATGTTATATACAGCAAAAGTAGGGGGAGTCATTTTGGAATGAAATGTTCCACCTCACATCATGATCATGTGAGTCAGATTCTCATAAGGAATACACAACCAAGATCCCTCGGATGTGCAGTTCACAATAGGGTTCGTGCTCTTACAAGAATCTAATGCCGTTGCTGATCTGACAGGAGGCGGAGCTCAGGCAGTAATGCTCACTGGCCTGCAGCTTACCCCCTTCTGTACCATACCAGTCCACGGCCAGGGGTTCAGGGACCCCTGATATACAGAGTGACCAGGACCCCAGTGAGTCTGTACCTGCTGTGATGAGTGAACATGCAAGTGTGAAGACCTTGCACAAGCAACTGAGAAAGAAAAAGCAAACTACTGAAACGTGGAGGATTTGCACACTCCTTCCATTTCTCCTAATCACCATTGTTCTCTCTAGTATGAACTTGGTCAAGAAGCGGCATGAGTTCCATAAAACTACATAGTGACCTCTCTGGCAAATCTATTACAATTGTCCAGATCGAGCCCAAAAATGATTAATTACTTAATTAACTTATTTTTGTTAAGAGAGAAAGAGCCAAAAAGTCAAGTGACATTTAAGGTTTCATTTCTCCTTGCAAAACCAGGCACAAGTCACATGATTACCCAGAAGCTGATACAACTGCCTTCAAAGTTAACAACAAATACACTTAGAGAGAAAATGGCCCTGTTGGGCAGTGTGCAGTGGAATGGTGACTGCAGTCACCTGTGCGTACCAGCAGGTTCCCCTTTTGTGGTGCACCAAATCGTCAGTTGGCAGAGAATGCCTTTCCCCTTGGCAAATGCCGACTACATATATGAGCAAGAAGGGCTCTGTGAAATTTTTTTCCCCCAGAACAATTCTGATATTCTGTACGAAGTGCACTGGCATCAGTTTCACCTAGCTGTGAGTGCCAAGCCACACACTTTATTTGCAGAGCATCCTTGGCAGTCAGTAATGTATGACTTCGTCTTGAGTTAGTGTTGAGGAAAGTGGACAACTGTGGACAGAATCGACCTGTAGTCACAATGCACTGCGTGATAAAAGCATACTTTGTTCCATTGAAATTCACTACATATTAAGGAGAAGGAGCATGATAGGAATTTATAGCATTGGATGAAGCATAATTATTTTTTGGCACTAATATTACAAGTAAAATCCATTTCTATGATTTCAAGCGGCAAATCTCCATTCCGAACTTGTAATCTTGAATAGCATGAATAGTGGGTAGGAGGCATGCAGGGAATACATATCACTTTTTTTAAATAGCAAGTCTAAGTGCCTGAAATTATAACACAAATGGCTTTGACTCTTTTCTAATGCTGAGTGATTTTATTTTCACTTGTTAGAGAAAGACTCAATGGCACATAGGTGTAAGTAAACTGCCTGCAAACAGATCTACAGAAAATAACAATATTTTACAGAATCCGGTTAAACCCAAGAATGGATTAATAATCCAATCACTGCTATTCACAGATTGAAACATTCATCCTCCCACTTTTGGGCCGTGTTCTGTTCACAGGGCAGACTGTATGGTAAGGAGCTGTTCAGAGTAAAGTCTTCAGAGTCCATCATAGTACCTACGATAAAGTGTTTCTGTGAAGATTAAATAAGCTTATACATGTGAAGTGCTTAGAAATTTCCCCAAATCAATGATATTAGCTCTTTTTAATATTGTTACTGTACCTAGTTCGGGCACGGTGGCTCACGCCTGTAATCCCAGCACTTTGGGAGGCCAAGGCGGGCAGATCACGAGGTCAGGAGATCGAGACCATCCTGGCTAACGCAGTGAAACCCCGTCTCTACTAAAAAATCCAAAAGTTAGCTGGGCGTGGTGGCAGGTGCCTACAGTCCCTGCTACTAGGGAGGCTGAGGTAGGAGAATGGCGTGAACCCAGGAGGCGGAGCTTGCAGTGAGCCCAGATAGCGCCGCTGCACTCCACCCTGGGTGACAGAGCGAGATTCCATCTCAATAATAATAATAATAATAATAATAATAATACACACACATATATATACACGTTACCTATTCAGACAGGGAAAAGAACATAGTTTTCAGTGAAAAATTCCTTCTTCATTTTAGAGGCTTCATTCAATCCAAATACTCCAAGCTGTTTTAGAGCCACCAAACTTTTGTGTTTTGTAGTGTTTTTTTTTTTTTTTTTTTTTTCTCTGAGACAGAGTCCTGTTCTGTCACCCAGGCTGGAGTGCAGCGGCGCAATTGCAGCTCACTGCAACCTCTGCCTCCTGAGTTCAAGTGGTTCTCATGCCTCAGCCTGCTGAATAGCCAGGATTACGGGTGCGTGCCACCACACTAAGCTAATTTTTGTATTTTTTAGTAGAGATGGGCCAGCCATATCAGCCAGCCTGGTCTCAAGCTCCTGGCCTCATGTGATCTGCTACTGCCTCGGCCTTCCAAAATGCTGGGATTACAGATTGAACCACTATGCCTGGACGAACCACTAAACTGTTGTTGCATGTTCTGACAACCTAATTAAAAGGCAAAGTTTTCTAATGAGATAGAAGAAATAAAGTGTAAAACAAGAAAAAGAAAAAGAACAAATTGACCTATGACTCATGCTGTATATTTTGACATATGTTTATAAACACTTAGAAGTCCACAGATCAGGCAGGTGTATGGCTAATTTGGCCCATGTCCCTTCCCTTGATCGTAGAACCTGGCTAGTTTCTCTTGATTGGCTTTCTAATGTCTGGAACTGCAGAGCCTCTATCTCCTATTCTCTATTCAGTACAATCCAACTTAGAGAAGCGACTCATGTTTTGGATCACCTGTTAAGATTATTCTCAGCAGGAAATATTTCTCCTGAGTGAATAATAATAGAAAGAGGAGAGAATGATTATTTTTGCTTCCCCCAGTGAGTATTTTTAGACACATGGAAAGTATTTAAAGTTTTTTTAAATATTAAAAAGCTTGCCAGATCCCCCTCTCTGTGAAAGATGATTCCCTATTCAGAGAGAAGAGGAATGGTGTGTGTGTGAAGGAGCAGCCTGATCAGATTTAAGGAAATAATAATTTGTGATATGAAATGTACTTTCTAGGTCACTTTCCAGAAATCATTATTACTGATAGGAGATTATTACAGAATCCAAGGAACACAAAACTCAAAATTTCCCCCTTACCTAAAAAAGAGTGAAAGAAAGAATTGCTGTAAACTTGCATTATGTGAGCTAGGGAATAATAAGAAACTGATGGTTTCCTCCCTACCCTATGGGGTGCCTAAGCTCTGGACAGCGGTTATTTCCATTTGATTGCTTGGTTTTGCTTTTGCTTTTTTCTTTTCTTTTTTTTTTTTCAAGTAGACTCAGCAGTTCTTTTCCCAAATCTCTATAGATAGAATATTTTTATTTTTAATAAGTCCAGTTCACAGGATAAAAAAGGGAGAGAATAGAAAATCACCAACACAGTACACTAATTGCCTGCTTTTTATTCTTTATAATTTAAGTGTGGGAGAAAGAAACATAAATCCAGAAGAATTGGGACAGAGCATAATCATGGTGGAAATAGATTAAAATGTAAAGAAAATAAATGACACTAGAAGCAGCAGCATAAGCTTTATAATGTGTAAGTACACTGTGGTAGCCAGGAAGGTGCATGACCCAACCAACTTCTGGGGGGCACAGTTGAGGGAGAGCTCCAGGTGTGCTGTGAGATCTGTAATATTCATGCTGAAGCCACATTCCCCAGGGCTGTTTGCCTGCTAATGACTAAGCATAATGCCAGCAATAATACAGCCCTGTTCCTGCCAAACGCAAGACACTATAATGGGTGACTTTGGTTCCAAGACTCCCCATTAGCATGACTCAAACTTTTGGAGAATAACACAGCAGTCTGAGACTCTTCCCACCAACCCTCCTGCCTTTTCCCTTCCTCTGCCTGCCTACCCTGATCTTCAATTTCATCCTTTCTGGGCATTCTTTCAAAAAATTTCGGTGCATTTCATCCTGTCTTGGCATCTGCTTCTCAGAGGTTCTGAACGGAAGCCTATGTATATACTTATTTATTATAAAGGCATAATGATCTATTACATCAGTTTGAGAAGAGAAAAAACCATCAGTCCATTCCTCTCCTCTTGTTTTCAATGTTTATACAATGACAATATTTCACTAATTGTTAATTGTTGTCTAAAAATAGTGTTAATTTTATTTACCATTTTATTCTAATTTATTTTACCATTGATTATATAGTTTCCTTAAGTTTATTTGTAGCCAGTATAACATTGCAACTGATATGCCATAAGTTGTTTATATTTTTATGGTCATTTATGGATCACCTTCTTATTTCAAATAGTACTGGAAGAAATTTTTCTCTCTCTCTCTCTCTCTCTCTCTCTCTCTCTCTCTCTCTCACACACACACACACACACACACACACACACACACACACGTACATACTCCCCATTCCCCTTCTTCTTCTTCTTCTTCTTTTTTTTTTTTTTTTTAAAGGTTTTGAGATGATAATGTCCTGAATGACTCCATTGTGTAGGAAGAAACCAACTAATATGGCCCAAGTATTACTGCAGGAAATGTTGCTGGAGTAATGGGATAAGAATTGTCTTTCCAAGGCTTAATTTTCTCCTCTGTAAAATAGGTATAATAAGGGTATCTCATAGGATTTTGGGGAGGATTTTTAAGGCTTTGCATAAAAATGGACATATTAGTCATTAAATGATATTATTATTTGTATTACTTTTATAATAATTCTCCTGAACAGGGGGATTTTAAAGTCTCACTTGAATTTTCAGTCTCCAAACTCTCCAAGAACTCCTCCTTTGTCACTTAAAGGAGTCTTTGTTTCATCATACCTCAAAGGATTCTCTTCCTTTCTCCCCACTGGCCATGGAGCCATGCTGCACCTAACTTCTAGCTCACAACTCCCTCTTTCATTTATAGGGTTCTTGCATGCTTTACATTTTAAGAGAATAAAAGGGTAATTTTGGAGACTGCTCAAACTATTATGTCAAACCTTTTCTTCTAAATTTTTATTCTAAGTGATTTGTTTTCTAAGTTCTGGAAACTAAGACTGAAAATACGTGTAGAAATTAAAGCTGAACTGAAAATTAAAGCTATTCCATGGGACTTGCAACTCAGAATAAACTTAACTCAGTGTTAAACACCTGCTCCCACAGCCCTAGATAGGACTACAAGGAGGCTTTTCTGCTCTGGGAGCCTAACACCTCGTCTTTGTGGCGCTCCTTCTAACTGAGATTTGCTTTTCTTCTTCAATGCTTATTCTTATCCCGTTCCAGAAGAGCTAAAGTCTCACCCTTCAGCCTACTAGGAAAAACATAAAGTCTCTTAGAAGAATACATATAACACTGTATTATAAAATATCACCTAACATATTTGTATTAGTCTGTTCTGCCACTACTATAAAGAAATGCCTGAGACTGGGTAATTTATAAGAAAAGAGATTTAACTGGCTCACTGTTCCACAGGCTGTACAGGAAGCATGGCAGCATCTGCTTCTGGGGAGACCTCAGGGAGCTTTTACTCACGGTGGAGCAGGTGTCTTACACTGCAGGAAAAGGACCCAGAGAGAGGGAGAGGTGATACACACTTTGAAACAACCAGATCTTGCGAAGACTCATTCACTCTACAGTACCAAAGGGGGGATGGTGCTAAATCATTCATGAGAACTCCGCCGTCAGGGTCCAGTCACCTCCCAGCAGGCCCCACCTGCAACACTGGGCATGATGATTTGACCTGAGATTTTGTGGGGACACAGATCCAAACCGCACCAATATTATACGTATTTCTCTCAAAGAACCCATTCTCCCTCAATTAAAAAGCTTTGTATATGATTAAACATACATTTAACATTCCACGGTTTCTTCACCAATGTCTGGTCAGTGTGTAGGTTCTTGAGTTTTGACTGAAAGGATTCACCAGGGAGAATTGCCGGAATGCAGAAAAAGTCTGCCCCAGAGCCGCATCCCTGCTTCTATCTACAGCTCCACAAAACACATGTTTTTAAAGCATTTTGTCCTTTTTACATTACTTTTAGCTATTTTTAATATATAAGTGTAGTCTCAGGGCTTCCGGTCAAATATGGATCGCCAAGCGGAAGCGGAGGACAGCCTTACCCTTAGAGACCGATTTTCATCTGTGCTCCATCCCCTCGTGGTTTTATCTGTGGGAAAAGGAGCTTCTCTGAAGTGCCGTTAACTAAGCGGGGTGGAGGAATTGACTAGGAGCCAGGTTATAACCTTCTTACTAGGAATACTCATCTATATCCTACATAATGAAGTGCATTAATGTTTATACATTTTATTGCAGTTGTTTACTCATTTTTCTTATTGTAAACCAACATGGATGCTTTGCCTCAGGCATATCCTAATTAGATTATTTTAAATAAAATTATAAAGACTGCAGGATTTAGAAACAAAGTATTTATAATAAATTTGTTATTGGCAATACTAAATATTTTCTCATATGTAGTTCCCCAGTCTGTCAGCAGGTTGCAGCAGAGGGCTGGCTTTAGTTTTAAATTAGCATGTTAAAGAGCATTGAAATCTTTCTCCCTCCCTCTCTCCCCTTCCTTCCTCCTTTCCTTTTTTCCTTCTTTCCTTCCTTCCTTCCTTCCTTCCTTCCTTCCTTCCTTCCTTCCTTCCTTCCTTCCTTCCTTCCTTCCTTCCTTCCTTCCTTCCTTCCTTCCTTCCTTCCCTCCTTCCTCACTCCCACCCTCCTTCCCTCCCTCTCTTCTTTCCTTCTTCTTCCTCCCTTCCATCCTTCTTTCCTTCCTTCTGTCCTTCATATTTTCCTTCTTTCTTCCTCCCTCTCTTCCTTGTTTCCTTTCTTCCTTTATTCTTTCTCTCTCTTTTCTCATCTCTCCCTTCCTCCCATCTTTCCTCCTTTCTCTTTCTTCATTTCCTCCCATCCTCCCTTTCTTTTCCTTCTTTCTTGTCCTCAGTCTTTCTCTCTCTCTTTCTTGCCTCTATCCTTTCCTTCCTCCCTTCTTTCCTTCCTTCCTTTCTTTCTCATTTCTTTTTCTTACAATATGAACATGATAATTACATTCCGTAAATGGAGGAGCTGACTCAATAGTAAAGCATTTATGTATGTGTATGTTTAAAATGATGTCCACCTTTTAGGATTTAAAAAAAATAGTACTGTAGTTAAAGATGGAGACCTTCTATAGAAGAATAGAATATCAATAAAAATAAGAGTTGATGAACTTATAGTTTGACTAACAAAGATAACAATAGCAAAGCCCAGATTTGGTGTGATGTATACAAACTCTTAGGATCGCACTCCACTTGCATAGCATATGCAAATGACCTCGTTTTTGCTACTACATTTGGAAATGTGGAAGAGGGAAAAAGGCATTTCAATCATAGCTCTCATTAGTTATTCACTGTATCCAGGCCGCTCAATTGTGCTTCTGTCTTTAATGTAATAGTAAGCAATAATCTCACAGCTGTGCTTTGTAGAGTGAACTATATAAGCATCTATATTGAGATTTCATACACACATAACATAAAAGCAAGAGAAAAGCATCAAGAATACTGCTTGGCCCATTGCAGAACCATACAAAAGAAATAATGACTCCCTCAGAACGATTTTGTAGAGTGACCAGCTGTAAGATAGATTTGCATTCTATAATGAAATCACCATTCAAAAAGCGATTACCTCAAGGTATGACACTACTTTCCCTCTGAGACATTGATATATTTAATTATACAACATCAGTATCAGCCACTGGGATGAGATAAAACAGACTCCTAAGCCAAAATGTGTCTCCCTTTCAATGTTCTCATTCACTGCATCTCCTTCTAAGCACTTACCCAAAGCCTCCCAAAGGACATTGCTCATTTATGAGACACGGTGGGTGGGTGCTTTTTGCTCCAGCATTTGAGGTTGAGTGTTCATTGTTAACTGGGAAGTGTTTTAGGCTTATCGTTTAATTCACAAAAATGTCAGTTTTGGCAGTGTTCTGTAATAAAAATTTCTTAGTAATAGTTGGGATATATAACATTGCCATGCATTCCACATTCATTTGACAAATATTTACTGAACTACTATCTGTGTTCTTGACATGTATTAAATAGACTAGGCCTTGCTCACTGTGGAGCTTAGCATGGACAAGAGGGAAGAAAGACTTCAGCTGATAATTATATCGATCTTTAAAATAATTACAATTGTGTTAAGTGTTATGAAAGCAAAGGACACTGTTATGAGAAAGCACAATAAAAACACTTGACCTGGCCTGGGGGTGGGGAAGTAAATTAGAGTTGCTTTCCTCTGTGACAGATAGGGAAATTCATTAGTCTCAGGCAGTGGTTTAGAGTGAGGTTTGATTATTGTCTTTAATTTGTAATGAAATAGGAGAAACTATAACTGAGCATGAAGCAAAATCTTATGTAATGTAGTACATTATTGTATGGGATGATCACTGTGGTGAGTAGTACGAGATAGAGCAGCTTCATTTAAAGAGTCATATTTTGAATTGTATGAAACACGTTTGTCTTTAATTATGCCAAACCTGAAAAACTGTGGTTACTACTGTTTATGTGAGCAAAGGCTCCATAGCTTAAATATTGTGGCTGTTAACTTATAGGTTAGGACTTTGTCTCTTGTTGGACCATATAGTTTGTAAAAGCAAGCAAAAATCACAAATCACATTTTGATTAAAAAACTATACTTTCAAAGAGTCCATCTTGCTTATCTTTTCCCTCCACCTTTATAAATAAAATTTTATAGTTTTCTTTTTTTAAGTGTGTCAAAATCCATAGCTGATAGCAGTTTTAAGTAGAGATTCTGTGGTGCATTTTTTGTACTCTTAATTACATACTCTTAATTCATAAGTAGTGTGAATTAATACAATAACTTAAATGGAAGCTGACTAAATGCTGATAAAGTAATGATAATTAGGAGAATGCATAGCAATAGATAGTTTTAATATCTTTGTTAACAGAAAAAAGGAGAAGAAATAGCATGAAATTAGCATAGCAGACAGTGAGTTAAGGTATTGTAAACATAAAACAAATCTGTAGGAAATGATAAATTATAAAAATTAACTGAGCACAGTCCAAAAATAAATACTGGAAGCAGAGAAACAAATGAAAATAAAATTAAAACAGAAATTTACTCATATTAAAGTAGAACAGCAAGAGACCGTCTTTATGTGGCAGTATTTTGAAAAGGATATTTTGAGAAGTAGAGGAATAAGATAAGGATAATAGGTCTATAGAGAAATGTGTAAAAATAATTTATACTAGAAAAGAGCAAAGTTTCAAAACGAAATGATCAAAACTGCATAAAAAGTACAAATGCTGAAGGTAAAGGATATGGTATGTTCTATGAGAAAATCAACAACAACAAAAAATATACAAAGAAAAGATAATCTAAAATGAGGGAAAACCTAACTGACAATGTCAACCATTGTCACTTAAGATTACTGATGACTTAGATTTCTTTCAATAGTATATAAACACTGTCTCTCTCTCTCTCTTTTTTTTTTTTTTTAAATTTTACTTTAAGTTCCAGGATACATGTGCAGAACGTGCAGGTTTGTTACATGGGTATATGTGTGCCATGGTGGTTTGCTGCACCTATTGACCTGTCCTCTAAGTTCCCTCCTCTTGTCCCCCACCCCACAACAGGCCCTGGTGTGTGATGTTCCCCTCCCTGTGTCCATGTGTTCTCATTGTTCAGCTCCTACTTATGAGTGAGGACATGTGTTTGGTTTTCTGTTTCTGTGTTAGTTTGCTGAGGATGATGCCTTCTAGCTTCATTCACACCTCTGCAAAGGACATGCTCTCATTTCTTTTAATGGCTGCATAGTGTTTCATGGTGTATATGTGCCATATTTTCTTTATCCAGTGTATCATTGATGGGCATTTGTGTTGGCTCCATGACTTTGCTATTATAAATAAGGCTGCAATAAACATATGTGTGTATGTGTCTTTACAGTAGAATGATTTATATTCCTTTGTGTATATACACAGTAATGGGATTGGTGGGTCAAATGGTATTTCAGATTCTAGATCATTGAGGAATTGCCATACTCTTTTCCACAATGGTTGAACTAATTTGTATTGCCACCAACAGTGTAAAAGTATTCCTGTTTCTCCACAGCCTCACCAGCATCTATTGTTACTTGACCATTTAATAATCACCATTCTGACTGGCATGAGATGGTATCTCATTGTGGTTTTGATTTACATTTCTCCAACGATCAGTGATGTTGAATTTTTTTTCATATGTTTGTTGGCTGTGTAAATGTCTTCTTTTGAGAAATGTCTGTTCATATTCTTTGCCCACTTTTTGATGGGGTTGTTTGTTTTTTCTTGTAAATTTGTTTAAGTTCCTTGTAGATTCTGAATACTAGAACTTTGTCAGATGGGTAGTAGATTGCAAAAATTTTCTCCCATACTGTATGTTGTAGGTTGACTGTTCACTCTGATGTTTTTTTTTTTTTTTTTTTTTTTTTCTGTGCCAAAGCTCTTTAGTTTAATTAGATTTCATTTGTCAGTTTTGGCTTTTGTTACAATTGCTTTTGGCATTTTTGTCGTGAAGTCTTTGCCCATGCCTATGTCCTGAATGATATTGCCTAGGTTTTCTTCTAGGGTTTTTATGGTTTTGTGTTTTACATTTAAGTCTTTAATCCATCTTGAGTTAATTTTTGTATAAGGTGTAAGGAAGGGGTCCAGTGGTCCAGTTTCAATTTTCTGCATATGGCTAGCCAGTTTTCCCAGCACCGTTTATTGAATAGGAGATCCTTTCCCCATTGGTTGTTTTTGTCAGGTTTGTCAAAGATCAGATGGCTATAGATATGTGGTGTTATTTCTGAGGTCTTGATTCTGTTCCATTGGTCTATATATTTGTTTTGGTACCAGTACCATGGTGTTTTGATTACTGTAGTCTTGTAGTGTAGTTTGAAGTCAGGTAGCGTGATGCCTCCCTCAGTAAAACACTCCTTAGCGAATGTAAAAGAACTGAAATCATAACAGTCTCTCGGACCACAGTGCAATCAAATTAGAATTCAGGATTAATAAACTCACTCAAAACCATACAATTACATGAAAATTGAACAATCTGCTCCTGAATGACTCCTGGCAAATAATGAAATTAAGGCAGAAATCAAGAAGTTTTTTTAAACCAATGAGAACAAAGAGGTTGCGTACCAGAATCTCTGGGACACAGATAAAACAGTGTTAAGAGGGAAATTTATAGCACTAAATCCCTACATCAGAAAACTAGAAAGATATCAAATTGACACCCTAAAATCACAATTAAAAGAGCTAGAGAGGCAAGAGCAAACTAATCCAAAAGCTAGCAGAAGACAAGAAATAACTAAGATCAGAGCAGAACTGAACGAGATAGAGACATGAAAAATCCTCCAAAAAATCGATGAATCCAGGAATTGTTTCTTTGAAAAAATTAACAAAATAGACAGACCACTAGCTAGAATAATAAATAAAAAAGAGAAAAAATCAAATAGACACAATAAAAAATGATGAAGGGGATATCACCACTGACCCCACAGAAATACAAACTTCCATCAGAGAATACTATAAACACCTCTAGGGAAATAAATTAGAAAATCTAGAAGAATTGGATAAAGTCCTGGACACATACACCCTCTTAAGACTAAACCAGGAAGAAGTCAAATCCTTGAATAGACCAATAACAAGTTGTGAAATTGAGACCGTAATTAATAGCCTACCAACCAAAGAAAGCCCAGGACCAGATGGATTCACAGCCGAATTCTACCAGAGGTACAAAGAGGAGCTGGTACCATTCCTTGTGAAACTATTCCAAACAATTGAAAAGAAGGGACTCCTCCCTAACTCATTTTTATGAAGCCAGCATCATCCTTATACCAAAACCAGAAGAGACACAAGAAGAAAAGAAAACTTCAGACCAATATCCTTGATGAATATCGATTAGAAAATCCTCAATAAAATACTGGCAAACAGAATCCAGCAGCACATCCCAAAACTTATCCACTGTGATCAAGTCTGTTTCATCCCTGGGATGCAAGGCTGGTTCAACATGTGCAAATCAATAAATGTAATCCATCACACAAACAGAACCAAAGACAAAAACCACACAATCATCTCAATAGATGCAGAAAAGGTCTTTGATAAAATTAAACATCCCTTCATGTTAAAAACTCAATAAACTAGGTATTGGTGGAACATATCTCCAAATAATAAGAGCTATTTATGACAGACCCACAGCCAATATCATATTGAATGGGCAAAAGTTGGAAATATTCCCTTTGGAAACCGGCAGAAGACAGGGATGCCCTCTCTCACTACTCCTATTCAACATAGTATTGGAAGTTCTGGCCAGGGCAATCAGGCAAGGGAGAGAAATAAAGGGTATTCAAATAGGAAGTGAGGAAGTCAAATAGTCTCTGTTTGTAGACAACATGATTTTATATTTAGAAAACCCCATCATCTCAGCCCAAATACTCCTTAAACTGATAAGCAACTTCAACAAAGTCTTAGGATACAAAATCAATGTGCAAAAATCACAACCATTCCTTTACATCAACAGTAGACAAGCAGGGAGCCAAATCATGAATGAACTCCCATTTACAATTGCTACAAAGAGAATAAAATACCTAGGAATACAGCTAACAAGAGATGTGAAGGACCTCTTCAAGGAGAACTAGTAACCACTGCTCAAGGAAATAAGAGAGGACACAAACAAATGGAAAAACATTCCATCCTCATGGATAGGAATAATTAATATTGTGAAAATGGCCATACTGCCCAAAGTAATTTGTAGATTGAATGCTATTCCCACCAAACTACCATTGATATTCTTCAGAGAATTAGGGAAAAAAAAACTACTTTAAATTTCATATGGAACCAAAGAAGACCCTGTATAGCCAAGACGATCTTACACAAAAAGAACAAAGCTGGAGGCATCATGCTACCTGACTATAAATACTCTTTAGAATTTTAAGAATGAGGTTAATGAAGTAATAAAAATAATATTAGAGTCATTGCTGGCTTAGAGACTAGAGTGTTTTTAGGTAGCTAGTCACTTCAGGATGTGTGTGTGTGATCCACTTGAATTTTAGAAAGGTAGAACAAGTTTTTCCAGTGAAATCCACCCACATCCCACCCCAACACTCTCCTACCTACGTCCACCGTGAGGTAGGAGAACTATGTGAACTTTGTTAGCAGACACAACCTGACAACTGTAACTTCATCTCTTATCTGTTTAATTCCCAAATACGGTGCAATGAAGCTAATTTATTCCCATGCCACGCTTCAAAACCTTAAATTCTAAAATGTATGTTCCAGATAAGGGAAAAGAGGCTTTCCATTACTTTGTTATGCATAGTCTTATTTTACCAAAGGTTATAATTAGGTCTAAGGGTCTTTCTGAAAGACTGGTTGTTTAACAGAGATGTCCTAACTCAATTAACTGGGAATAAAAGGAACAAAAGAAAGCCATTATGCAAATGTCAGCAAATGAAGGAGATATAAAGTTTCTTGGGTTTAAAAACCAATTAAAAATTAATATCAAGCCTCTCCTTGCATACCATTAATATTGTAGCCTCCAAAATGTAGGGACAATTGGAAAATGTATGAGATATTATAAGGAATAAAAAAAGGTTAGAACACACTATGATGTTTGGGCCATAATCTCTATGAAGATATGGTTACAACTGATCAGGCTGATAGTGCAAATTAGCCATGAGTGTCCACTACACTTAGAAAAACACCCTGCTTTATTGAATAGATAGAAATAAAAATCGATTGAATATCTATGGATTGTCTCTCCTTCCTTTAAACCTAGTGATATAACTTTTCCAAAGTGTTAAAAATTTTACTTCACTTTATGATGTGAAAATAAATGGAGTAACCTCTGTGATGTTAGACATTTAGAGTCACAGATGGACTCTTAAATGTGCTTAAATGGAGACTGCACTTTACCCTTCACAGAGTTTAGTATTGTCACATCAAAATCTTTGTTGAATTTCATTGGTCATCAATCATTAATACCCCCACAAGCAGATTAGATTCTATGCTTAGGTACATTAGGTATATATGTCTGTTTATGTATCTATCTTTATCTATACATCTTATACACACATACATGCACACACACACATGCACACACATACATATTCATGTATATAGCATTATATTGGTATATAATATATCTTATACATAAATAACTATTAATATTTTAAAAATAATGTGTTTTCCAACTTGTAAAATCAACACATGGGATATACGTGTAATGTAATTTATATCACATATGATATACATAATGGAAACATATGCTATATAATATTTTACAGTTATATAAGATAGTCACAAATTCTGGATGACAGAGCTAGGTTGGGTACTGAATCTTTATTTTTGAAATTTTACTTGAAAATAATCCTGTTGGTCTCCAGGCTCTGTTTCACCTTCTGTCTCTGGTTGGTATTAATGGGCTCAGCAATGCTATTTCAACCTTATCACTTCTAGTTGTAGAGGTGGTCCTTGAGCTCATGTCAATGATGGGTTGAGCGCTTCTGTTTTCAACTTCTTAATACTTTCTTTTGCTCACATGTTTATGCTTTTATTTCCCATATTTTCATCACGACTTGCCATTTCCTGTTTTTTACCTTGTAGGTGTAGCTAACCTAGAGGGTTTTGTTTTCCTAATGAATGATCTTCACTGACTGTTTTCTTCTTCTCCTCTTCACCCCATTGGTGAAGGAGAACTTCCCTCCTGGGGGTTCTGGGCATTCATGGCTGGCCAGAGGACACCCAGCACCAGACAGATGAGATTGGCAGCAGGTTATTAGTGACATACAGCTAAAGCCACAGGGAGAAGGATACCAGAGGTCATGGGAGGAAACTTTGTAAGGCCAAGAGGATTGGGTACCCCTGTCACCTGCCCCATTCTCATAAGAGGATGTGATTGGCTTGTAAGTGGGCAGGGAAGTGAGACCTTTTAGGTTGAGGCCCAGGTAGAGTGGAGCTTGTCTGGGGGACAAGGGGACTAGCTGTCTGGAGTCTGTCCTGCAGGCGAGGAACATATCTGGTGAGAGTAGGGGAATCCTTAGTTAGGCCCTTGGGGCCCGGTGAGGTTCAAAGATGTCAAAGAATCACTGAAAGTTTTAGGGTATACAATATACTAACCTGGTTATTCCATTGAAATATTGAATTTCATAGTTTATGGCTCTAATTTGTCTCATAAAATCTGACACACTCTGCTTTGCCTTGCAGTCATTTGCTGGCAATTTTGCTAACGTTAACCTAGCCTCTCAGTTAGACTGTACACTAGAAGACAGTTTATCTCTTTTAATGACGTCTCCATGTTTAAAAAATTTATATTTCATATACATTTAATATACGTGTATGCATATTGTTTTAGTTTCCTAGGGCTCATGTAAGTGGGTAACTTAAATGTATTCTCTGAGAGTTCTGGAGGCCTAAAATTTGAAATCAAGGTGTCAGTGGGGCCAAGCTCCCTCATAAGACCTTGGAAGAAAAATGCTTCTTTACCTCTTTTAGCTTCAGGTGATTGCTGGCAATTCTTGGCATTTCGGGCCTTGTGGTAGACTAACTCTAATTCCTGGCTCTGTCTTCACATAGTTGTCTTTCTTCTCATGTGTCTCTGCATCTTTCTCCTAATAAGGACACCAGCCATTGGATTTAGGGCCTACTTTAATCCAATGTGACCTCATTTTGACTTGATTACATCTGCATAGATCTTATTTCCAAATAAGGTCTCATGCACAGGTAGCGGGGATAAGACTTTATGATATCTTTTTGTGGGACAAGATTCCACCTACAATACATATGATTAGAAAATATATGTCTGTTGTCTGCATAGACACACTCCAGAAAAACTCCTTTAAATGATTTGTCCAAAATTAAACATAAAGTCTCAGGTAGGAGTAGAAAAAGAGCTAAGACCCTAGGACTCCCAGCTAAGGACTTCTTGTTAATGGCTGGAAATGAATAATCAGTGTGCCTTGGCACATAATTTGCTTCTCAAACATAGTAAAATCTACTCAATGCCTATGAAGCTCTTTGTGAGGTTAAAGGACTATCTCAATGTCAGCCAATTCTTTAGATAAAGTTGCTATAATTAACATTATCTATAAGAACACAGAAGAGAGACAGAAATATCTGTGTTGGCTTTAGTTTGTGGTTTTTGCCTCTAGCAAAAGAAAATACAACATAGGAGGCTAGAACAAATGGTCATTTCCCTTTTGTGACTGAACAAGTCACAGAATGGGATTTGAATCTTTCTTGGCATATTCTACTCCCTTTCTGCCAGTTTGTAGTTAATCACAATTGGCAGAACCAGCAGACCTCCTGTGGGTGAAATTTTTGTGTTGTTTCCTTACGCCAGTGATTTCATATTTTTTTCAAGGTCAAAGAAACAACCCACATTAATGACTCACCTTCTTCATTACAAAGAGAGTCTATGACTACAAGATGCTTGTAGCAATGTGGGAAGAGCTACTCTGACAGGTTGCTGTACCAAACAAAGTTAAATGCAAAAAGAAGGGCTAAAGAGCAATTTACTACAGTCTCAGCAGTTGTAGGAAGTATCACATTTACCAACACACTATTCTTAAAATTTTTCTCCTCCTCAGTGATTGCTTATTTGAGATATAACAGAAATATTGTACCAAGAGAATACATACTGCATGTCTCAGTTGACCCAATTTTGCTACTGAGAAAGAATTACAGATACATCTATTATACAGTTATTAGCATTGGTCAAGGATTAGTATGAAACCCAATATCACAAATTAAAAATAGTTGCTAAGTGTTTTTGGTTCTTGCTGCATTTCTTCAAACTGAAGAAGGATATTCCAGATCAATGCTCATTCATAAATATACGGAATTGTTTGGGGCTCAGCACTTGTATTAGTCGATTCTCATCTTGCTGATAAAGACATACCTGAGACTGGATAATTTATAAAGGAAAAAGATTTAATTGACTCACAGTTCAGCATGGGTGGGTAAGCCTCAGGAAACAATCATCGTGGAAGGGGAAACAAACACATCCTTCTTCATATGGCAGCAGGAAGGATAAGTGCCAAGCAGAAGGGGGAAAAGCCCTTATAAAACTGTCAGATCTCATGAGAACTCACTCACTATCATGAGAACAGCATGAGGGTAATCACCCCCAGGATTAAATGACCTCCCACAGGGTTTCTCCCACAACACATGGGGATTGTGGGAACTACACTTTAAGATAAGATTTGGGTGGGAACACAGCCAAACCATATCAACACTACTATTTAGTAACTTAGCCAATAATAGTGTTGGGTGTGTTTGATTGGCCCCATGAATGTGGGGCTGTGGTAGAATGTTCGAAAAGCAGCAGATCAAGGAGAGTTTCCTTGTATGAATGGCCTCCTGCTTATCCTATTGGCTTTGGTCAATTTGGCACATGTAATACATGCTATAGAAAGTTTGACTCGCTGATCCCTCCTGTTTTTTTCACTGGTGTCATTACCCAGAAGGGAATCACGTATATCGGGAATCCCATACTGGGAAGAGGCAGAGACTTGTACTTTTGGCATCTTGAGTAAACGTACAGAAAAAGCTGGGCTGCCTGACTTTTTTACTATAGTATAGTATAGTAATGGAGATTATGGTAGTATTGTATAAGGTTTCATTGCCTTGGTTCTGAAGACACTCTCGTGGAGTTGAATCTCTTTTTAGCAGCGTGCTAGCTCTGTGACCCTGGGCAAGTCTCTTCAGCACTCCATGTCTAGATATCTTAAATGGGAATGATAAAGGTTGCCAGATTTAGCAAATGAAAAACAGAACACTCAGTTAAACTTGAATTTCAGATAAACAATGGTCTTTTAAGAAGTAAAAGTATATCCCATGCAACATTTGGGATATATTATACTAAAAATTTCACAGTTTATCTGAATTCAAATTTAACAAGTCATCCTGTATGTAATCTGGCAACCCTAAGATAATAGGTGTATCTACATTCTAAAGTTCTTAATACGTTAAATGTGTTGAAATGAGGAAAGCATTTAACATGATGCCTAGCACCTAATATGTGCCAGTTATTATTATTTCTAATTGTAACACCATTTAATATTAGACATTGCATTTTAAAATCATATTATTAAACTTAACAATAATTCTCCTGGTTTAGGGTTAACAGTGCCAATTTACAATAGGCAAACATGGATTAGAAAGATTGAAATTTATACAGCTAGCCTCTGTCTGAGTTCAGGAGCTACAACCATTCTAGTATACTGCATTGGCTTGCTTTAGATTTTAGCCAAAAAGACTGAACTTCACAAAAGTGTGTAGAGTCTGACAGCTAATTGGAATATAGTTAATAGTAAACTATTTTGTATAGTAAAACCCTAAAGCTTTTCTGCTCGTTACCCTTTCTCTGAATGATTATATACAGCAGCAGGACTTAAGAGAGAGTTCTACACAGAAAATGCAACCAACACTTCAAAAAACACCTACAATGGTCTCTGTCCCTCCTATGAATTCAACAGATGAAGAAAAGAAGATCAGTGATATATAGTATACTTGCAGCATTTAAAGTTTGCATCATTCAATGCCCTCTTTGCTAACAGAGAAATATTCATTGGATATTTTGTGAACCAAAATAGATGGTCATGTAATTTCAGATTTGGACGCATATTTGGGAAATGTTTATAAGCTGTACAGGGAGCCAGTGGAGCTTGGGCAAAAGGGCTGCCAGGGATTCCTGATAAGAGTCTTCTGCTCATGTTCCCTGCAGAGTGGTGGTGGGGGGCATTGGCAAAGGAGCTGCTAGAAACAGGGTTTGGTACTGACTGGACACTGAAGCTATTTGGTTGCTTTAATAAAAGGGATTTCAAATTTAATTCACTTACTGTGAGATAACTAAGTGCTCATATCTGGAAGTAGTTCTACTGCAGTCAGCAAAAAGATGCCATTACCAGCAACCTTTCCTATAGGGGTCTTGAATCATTTGGAGGCAAATTCATTTTCATTCCTGAGATGATGAATATGAAGACTAATGTCAGGGTGAAGGAAGGTTTCGTGCATGCTGCCTGAATCCTACTTCTCCTGAGCATAAGGGTGTGGCCATATATTGGATTTAGAAATAAAGAGGGCATTGTTGGATAGTTACCAAACTTGTCAGGGCTGGCCACTGTATTCCTCAAGGAGATGGAGGGTGTGTGCCACGTCTGACGCTGTGCACATCATCGTATCGGTGCATTATGCTGATTTATGCGCAGGTGTCACTTTAATTCAACAGATCAATTTTCACATTTGTTTGTATAATGACACTCAGTACTGGAGTCCCAACTCTGTCTCTCACCATTCATTAATTGGGTGACTGACTTTTCTTCAGCTTCTTTTTCCAGCCAGATTTTAAGCTTTTTTTTTTTTTTTTTTTTGTATAAGTACTGATTCATACATTTTATGGATGCTCACAGCACCTGCTGTAGTATAAGGCACAAAGTAGTTTCGAAGAAAATTCGGATTCATTAATAGGAATAGGCATCCCTGATTCAATCCTGTATGGATCTTTCTTTGCCTGAAATCTCACAGAAAGTTATTTCTGATGTGACTGTCTGAGTATTTCCATGGATTGAGTATGGCTGGTAGAAGGTAAACCATCTATAAAATATGACAATGGACTTTGGTGAACATTTTCTTTCTGTTTGTAATATAATGTTAATATTGCCATCTTTCTCTCTCCTAATCCCATTCACTTCTCGTATTTATGGGGTAAAGAGCAATAGTACAACAGGGATACATATATACTAGTTGCCTACATATTTAGAAATAATAAATCAAGCTACAACATAGTTAAATATTTGACAGATATTTACAGCAAGAAATTGTTTCAGACTTGTACTGCTACTACTTGAGACCGTCACTATGACAGTTACTACTGTTACTACTTGAGACTGTCATGAGACTGAACAAAGGGACAAGCATAGAAATAACAAAAAACAAAAGAAATTGTTGTGAGGAAAGGGCCAGGGGAAGAAGAAGAGAGAAGAAAAGAGAGAAGAAGGAGAGAAGAAGAAGAGAAGAAGAAGAGAAGAAGAAAAGAAGAAAAGGACTCCCTGCTTCTAATGAGCAAAGGCAGCCTCTGAGCTTCTACAGCTCTTCCTATTTATTGGGTAACAAGAGCAAGGAGAAGGAAGTAATGATTGGTCAGCTGCCTAATTGATCACATTATTGTTAACAGGCTTCAGATGTGCCTAATCACAAGAAACACTTGTGTCTGGGTCATGACTGCCCTCAGAACTCCTTCTGGGTGGCAGACGCAGTTTGTCAGTTTGCCAACATTCTGCATTTATGGGAAACAGTTTGCTGTTTACTCATATAGTCTCCAGTGGAATACTGAGTTGATCACGACCCTCATTCTTTCGGCCTCCACAAGAAATTATTTTTAATGTAAAGATATTTTTATGACTAAAAGTTAACAAAACATTAAAGATGATTCATTTTAATTATTATTATATATGTTTGGGTGTTCTATTGATGGATTGATTTTTCAGTTTATCTCTTGTAAAAGCAGAAGCTGAGACAGATCTAGAAAGGCAAGAGGTTTGTTGTAGAGTAGTATTTATAAAATATAACGGAGAATGGAGTAGAACTAAACAGCTAAAGGCTTCGGAAAGCAATGCAAATCTAATATATGTGAAAAGAGAAAAGAGGAAGTAGAATTGGGTAGGAGAGCCTCAGATGGTGAAGTAGTTTTGACAAAGTCTCAGCTAACCCAAAAGAAAACCCTAGAACCATGACCTTCTATTGGAGGGTCCTGCATTGGACTGAAATGGTCCCAGGATACATGCTACGCTCAGTCATTGGCTGGTTACTACTTGGAAGGAACTTGAAACTAAGGTTAACTTTGAAGGCTCTGAAAATGGTGGTTGTCAGCTAACTCCTTTCCTATAGCAGAATGTCATAGTTTATTCAAGGGGTATCCCAGCTATGTCCCTCCATGGTTGACAGTGTAGACTTTATCTGCACAGATCCAATTTTCCATTCAGAAATGGAATGGAAGCAGCTCTCCAGAATTCCAATGGGAAGAACCTTTTACAGGAAATTAATGGGATGAACTAGAACTCCTCTCCCCCAACTATAGTTGATCTTAAGTCTCCAAGTGGTACTCATTGCACCTCTCCTCACTATACATTCCCCTTGCCCTCAGCCACCATCATTGCACATCTTGATGGTTTACCTGAAATTCCGAGACCCTGGAACGATATGTTTCTAAGGCTGGTGCTGCTGCTCTTGTCCTCATAGCCACAGCTGGTTAATTAAGTATTTGCAGGCAAGCAGGTGGAACACCTCTATTCCACATTTATTTCTTCCTGCCCCACTGTGTGACAGCAGCTTTGTCTCCTTCTGCAGATCAGGGTCAATTGCTCTCCCAAGATGATGACTCTTCTTCTTGCCTACTAGTCCTGGGACACAATAAAAAAGAAGTGATGCATGGCTACAGTAGCTTGTTGTTCAGTGTGCTCTTGCTATGTCCCTTGATAAGAGTGCCTCCTGGTCCTTTGGGGACCAGGACCTTTCCATATAGTCCAAAGTTGTGGATATAGGAAAAAATGTTTCCCAGTTTGGGAATAAAAGTAAATGAGGTCACTCCTGCATCCTTTCGTTGTTTCTGACCTCATCTAATCATGATATTGGGGACCTAGCACCTATATAAAGAAAATAGTGTAGAAAAACCAGGCAAAAAATTTAAATAGGTACCTTATCAAAGACTATGTACAAATGACAAATAAGAATATTTCTCATCAATTGTCATTAATGAGATGACATCAATTGTCACTAAAGCAACATAAATTAAAACTGCAATAATATGGGAAGGCAGGGCAAGATGGTAGAATAGGACTGTCCAGTGATTGTTCCCTGCAGAAACATCAATTTCAACAACTATCCACATGCAAAAATATTTTCGCAAGAACTAAAGAAAGCAGGTCAGAGATTACAGTACCTGGTTATAGCACAATAATTTGAAAAGACATTGAAGAGAGTAGGAGTGACAGTTTTATATTACCTCCATCACTCTTTCCCTCACCCTAGGCAGCACAGCATGGAGAGAGATACAGTAGGATTAGAAGAAAGGAGAAAAGCGAGCATGGGAGTTTAATTTGGACAATAGTACTGGGATCACTACAGTAAAACCCAGCACTGAGCAGACATATATGGAACCTGAATCTTGCCTGGGATATGTAGACTGAACCTCCAGACCTGCCATAGCACCAGGTGGAAAACTATAGGCCCTATGAGTTAGACTTGATCTCCAGTCCACATTCCACTGACTAACTACAATGACCTTGGGCTCTGGACTACCCTTAGTGGCAGACAGTCCTCAATTAGCTTGGGCTTTGGGCACACCCCAGCTCCATGCCAGCCTCAATTGCTACAGGAGTCTAGCATGGCACTGCATCAGCCGCAGCAGTCCTGAGCTTAGAGATTATGCCAGATGGCCGGAATCTCTGAACAGGTTAACTGTTGAAGGGTATTCCTAGACAAAGCCAATATGGAAAGACTGGAATAAGTGCCAACAACCTCAAGTGTGCAGACATGAAAGCATGTCCATAGGAATCAAAAATAATCAGGGAAACATGACATCACCAAGTGGAAAAAAGAAAGTGCCAGTGATTGACCCTAATTAAATGCAGATGTATGAACAGCCTGACAAAGATTCAAAATTACTATTTTAAGGAGGCTCATCAAACCTCAATAAAATATAGAGAAACAATTAAACAAAACAAGAAAAAATAATAAATGGCTAGAATGAGAAATTTAAGATTGAAGTAATATAAAAAAACAGAAATTCAAGGGCTGATAAATACAATGAATGAAATGAAAAATGCAGTACAGAATATCAACAGAAGAATTAATCAAAAAGAAGAAAGAATCTGTGAACTCAAAGAAAAATACCTTGAAAATATACAGTCAGAGGAGAGAAAAAAAAGAATGCAAAGAACGAAGAAAGCTTACAGGATTTATGGAACAACATTAAAAGAGGAAATATCTGAGTCAAAGGAGTTTGAGAAGGATAATAGCAACATAAAAGGGTAGAAAACTTATTTAAAGAAATAAGAGCAGAATATTTTGCAAACCTGAAGAAATATATAAATATCCAGATACAGGAAGGTTAACTATTACTTAGTCCAAATCACATTCAGTCCAAATAAGACTACCCCAAGAAATATTATAATCAAACTATCAAAAATTAAAGACAAAGAGAGGACTCTGAAAGGAGCAAGAAAAAAGAAGCAAATACAATATAAGGGAGTTCCAGTATACATGGCATATTTCTCAGCAGAAACCTTATAGTCAGGAGAGAATGGGATGTCATAGTCAAAGTGCTGAAGGGGAAAAAACTGCCAACCAAGAACATGTTACCCCAAAAAACTGTCCTTAGGAAAGGAGAGATAACAACTTTCCCAGATACTATTGTAAATAATGCTGCAATAAACTTATGTGTGCATGTGTCTTTAAAGTAGAATGGTTTGTTTTCCTTTGGGTATGTACCCAGTAATGGAATTGCTGGGTAAAATGGTATTTCTGGTTCTAGATCCTTGAGGAATCACCACACTGTCTTCCAAGATGGCTGAACTAATTTATAGTCCCACCAACAGTGTAAAAGCGTTTCTGTTTCTCCACAGCCTCGCCAGCATCTAATGTTTCTTGACTTTTTAATAACTGCCATTCTGACTGGCATGAGATAGTATCTCATTGTGGTTTTGATTTGCATTTCTCTAATTATCAGTGATGATGAGCTTTTTTCATATGTTTGTTGGCTGCATAAATGTCTTCATTTGAGAAGTGTCTGTTCACATCCTTTGCCCACTTTTTGATGGGGTTGTTTGTTTCTTGTAAATTTGTTTAAGTTCCTTGTAGATTCTAGATTTTAGACCTTGTCAGATGGATAAAGAAAATGTGGTACATATACACCATGGAATACTATGCAGCCATTAAAAAAAAGAATGAGATCATGTCCTTTGCAGGGACATAGATGATGCTGGAAGCCATCATCCTCAGCAAACTAAACACAGGGACAGAAAACCAAATACTGCATATTCTCATTCATAAGTGGGAGTTGAACAATGAGAACTCATGGACACAGACAGGGAGGGGAACAATACACACTGGGGCCTTTTGGGGAGTGGGGACCAAGGAGAGGGAGAGCATTAGGACAGATACCTCATGCCTGCAGGGCTTAAATCCTAGATGACAGGTTGATAGGTGCAGCAAACCACCATGGCACATATATACCTATGTAACAAACCTGCACATTCTGCACATGTATCCAGGAACTTAAAGTAAAATTTAAAGAAAAGAAAGAAAAAAGAAAACCAAACACTACATATTTTTGCTTATAAGTTGAAGCTGAACAATGAGAACATATGGACACATGGAGGGGAACTATACACACTTGGGCCTGTTGGTGGGGGGCAGGCAGGAGAAGGGAGCACATCAGGACAAATAGCTTTTGCATGCTGGACTTAATACCTAGGTGATGGGTTGATAGGTGCAGCAAACCACCATGGCACACATTTACCTATGTAACAGACCTGCACATCCTGCACATATAACCCAGAATTTAAAATAAAATAAAACAAAACAAAAACAAAAACAAACAAACTTTCTCAGATACACAAAAGCTGAGTGATTTTATTATCATTGTGACAGTTTTACAAGAAATGCTATATAGGGAGTTCTTCAAACTGAAAGAAGAGAACACTAATGAGTAACACAAAAACATCTGAAAATGTATAACTCCCTGGTAAAAGTAAGTAAACAATCATATTCAGAATACTTAACCCTTTTCCTGTTTAGAAAAAAAGTACAGCTTATTGCCAGCAATCATTTAATTTTACATAAACACACTCTTTGAGGCTGAAGCAAATCTGACTGATTTTCATTGTGAAAATATAATATAAAAACTGTTCTTGGAGTTACTTCTAAACAGAACTAACATCAGAATGTCTGAATCATCAGAATCGTCTGTTTCAGAAAAATCGGATTCATCAGACGAATCTTTGGCCAACAACTGTTCAAGAAGGATGTTAACATCACATGTAGGAATGCTACATTTTCTAGGATTTGATATTTTCAGCAATTGAAAATTACTATATTTTGTAAATGGAAATACCAGTACTAAAAACAGAATGCTATAAATAAAATGATGTCTTTTGTTTTCAAAGTCAATATACTAGAGCAATGCAAAAATAATAATAAAAGCTAGATATATCATGGCAAAGTTATATCAGGGTAAACACTGAAGCTGCAAGTGCTGCTGGTGAATATTCTTCAGGCAAATGGGAAAAAGGTTAATACTGTAATGGTGGTATACAAATCACTTACTTCAGTTGAAGATTAAAAGGCAAAATTATTAAAATAGTAATAACTACAATGATGTATTAAGAGATATGAAATATAAACTATGTAAATTGTAACACCAAAAATTCAAAATGTTGGGGGAGTGAAATAAACTTTCATAATCTTTATGGTAACCACAAAGTAAAAACCTATAGTAGACACACTAAAAATAAAAATCAGAGAATCAAAACATACCACTAGAGAAAAATCACTTAATTACAAAGGAAGTTAGCAAGAGAGAAAGAAAGGAAAAAGAGTTCTACAAAACAACAAGAAAACAAGCAACAAAATTGCCATAGTAAATCTTTACTTATCGATAATTACCTTCAGAGTAAGTGGATTAAATTATCTAATCAAAAGACATAGAATGGTTGAATGAATAGGTAAACAATACCCAACTATATTCTGCCTAAAAGAGACCCATTTCACCTGTAAGAACACACGTAGACTAAAAGTAAACGGATGAAAAAAGATATTTCATGACACAGAAGCCAGTAGAAAGCAGGAGTAGCTATGTTTATATTAAAGAAAATAGACTTTAAATCAGAAACTGTAAAAAGGGCAGAGGAGGTCATTATATAGTGATAAAGGGGTCAACCTAGCTAGAGGATATGACAATTTTAAATATATATGCACTCGACACTGGAACACCTAAATATGTAAAGCAGATATTAATTGATCTGAAGGGAGATATTGTTTGTGATACAATAATAGTAGGGGACTTCAGTACCCCACTTTTAGTAATGGACAGATCACGCAGACAGAAAATCAATGAAGAAACATTAGACTTAAACTATACTGTAGACGAAATGGCCTTAACTGACATTTACAGAACATTTCATCCAACAGCTACAGAATACACATTCTTCTTAAGTGGATATGGAACATTCTCTAGGCCAGATCATATATTAACTCATAAATAGGTCTTATCAAATTTAAGAAGATTGAGATCGTGTCATATATCTTTTCTGACTACAAGGTGTAAAACTGGAAATCAATAACAGGAGAAGCTTCGGAGAATTTACAAATATATGGAAGTTAAGTAACATACTCTAGAACAACCCAATGGATCAATGAATAAGTTACAAGTGAAATTAAAAAATACGTTGGGAGAAATAAAAATGAAACGCAACATACTGAAACTTACGGAATGCAGCAAAAGCAGTTCTAAGAGGGAAGTTTATAGAGATAAATGTCTATACTAAAGAAGAACAATTCAACAAAAAACCGTATGCTGCACCTCAAGCAACTAGACAAACAAGAAGAAACTAAAGACCAAAATTGGTAGAAGAAAGGAAATAATCAAGATTAGAGCAGAAATAAATAAAATAGAGACTAGAAAAATGATAGAAAATATCAACAAAATTAAGAACTTATTTTTTGAAAAAACAAAATGAACAAACCTTTACCTAGACTAAGAAAAACATTCAAGTGAATAAAATCATAAATGACAACCAAGTCATTACAACAGATACCACATAATCCAAAAGATTATAAAAGACTATTGTAAACCAACAAATTTAATAAGCTAGAAGAAATGGATAACTTCCTTGACACATACAACTTACCAAGTTGAATTACAAAGACTAGAATATCTTATCTGAACAGACAAATAACAATTAAAGAGATTGAATTAGTAATAAATGTTTTCCCATCAAAAAGAAAAGTCCAGAACCAGATGGCTTTACAGCTTAATTTTACCAAACTTTTAAATAAGTACTAATACAAATTATTCTCAAACTCTTCCCCAAAACTAAAGAGGAATGAATACTTCCTAACTCATTTTGTGAGGCCAAAACTGCATACAACAAAACCCAAAATCTACAGGCCAATATCCCCGATGAACCTAGGTGCAATTATCCTCAACAAAATAATAGCAAACAAATTTAACAACACTTTAAGAAGATCATTCATCATGATCAAGTGGGATTCATCCCAAGGATGGGAGGATGGCTCAATATAGGCAAGTCAAAAATTGGATACATCACATTAAGAGAATGAAGGACCAAAACCACATGCTTATTTCAATAGATGAAGAAAAGAATTTGACAAAAGTAAACATCTCACATTGAAAACTGTCAACAAATTATCCATATAAAAGATGTATCTTTACATAATAAGGGCAATGTAGGACAAATCCACATATCATATCAGAAAAAAAGGAAAGCATTTTCTCTAAGATCCAGAAAAAGACAAGTATGTTCATTCTTGCCACTTCAATACAATATATTACTGGAAGTCCTAGCCAGAGCAATTACGCCAGAGAATGAAATAAAAGGCATTCAGATTGGAAAGAAGGTAGTCAAATTGTCCTGGTTTGCATCTGACGTGATCTTATACAGAAAACCCCAACGTCTCTACCAGAAAAAACCTATTCAAAGTAATAAGTAAATTCAGTAAAATTGCAGGATGTGAAAATCAGTAGCATTTTTATAAATAGCAACCTATCTGAAGAAGCAATCATGAAAACAATTTGTTTATGATAGCTACAAAAAAGATAAATACTTGAGAGTAAATTTAATTTAAAAGGCACCAGGCACAGTGGCTCATGCCTGTAATCCCAGCACTTTGAGAGGCCAAGGTGGGTGGATCACCTGAAGTCAGGAGTTCGAGACCAGCCTGGCCAACATAGCAAAACCCCATGTTTACTAAAAATACAAAAATTAGCCAGGCGTGGTGGTACGTGCCTGTAGTCCTAGCTACTCAGAGGCTGAGACAGGAGAATCGCTTGAACCCAGGAGTCAGAAGTTGCAGTGAGCTGAAATCATACCGCTGCAGTCCAGCCTGGGTGACAGAGCAAAACTCCCTCTCAAAAAAAAAAAAAAAAAAAAAAAAACCCAGGGTAAAAAAGATCTCTACTAAAAATCTGTGAAACAGTGTTAAAAAAGTTGAAGAAGACATAAATAAACATAAAGTTATCCCGTGTTCAAGGTTTGGAAGAATTAACATTGTTAACATGTCCATCCCACCCAGAGTGATCTGTGGATTCAATACAATCCCTATCACAATACTAATAACTCTTCATCGAAATAGAATAAATAGTCCTAAAATTTCAGAGTCCACAAAAGACTCTGAAAAGTCAAAGCAATCTTAAGCAAAAAGAACCAAGCTGGAGGCATCACACTGCCTGACTTTATAATATACCATAAAGTGACAATAACCAAAATGGCATGGTCCTGGCATAAATACAGACGCATAGACCAATAGAACAGAGAGTCAGAAATAAATTCGTGCATTTACAGCCAACTGTTTTTCAACAATGGTGCCAATAACACAAAGTGGGGACAGGATAGTCTCTTCAATAAATGGTATTGGGAAAAACTGGACATCCACATGCAGAAGAATGAAATTAAACCCTTATATCTTACCATATACAAAATCAACATGAAATGGAACAAAGACTTAAATGTAAGAGCAGTGACTAAAAAGTCACTGCTACATCTGAGGACATCTAGATGATCTCCGATGTTGTCTTCTAGAAGTTTTGTAGTTTTGTGTTTTACAGTTAGGTCTATAATCCATGTTAATTTTTGTGAAAGGTATATGGTTTGTGTCTAGATTCTGATTTTGTTTGTTTGTTTGTTTTTGCATGTAGCTATCCAGTAGTTTCAGCACTGTCTGTTAAAATGACTACCTTTTCTGTATTTTATTGCCTTTTCTCCTTTGTCAAAACATTTTTTCTTGAATCCATCACTCCGCTGAAACTGCTCTTTCAAGGTCATCGGTCATCTGACCCATGTTGAAAACTCGAAAGGAAATTATAAGTGCCCATTTTATTTGACCTGTCAGCTGCATTGGACATGTGGTTGAACACTCTGTCATCCTTGAAAACTTTTCTTTACTTAAATTCCGCAACAACAGATACTTCTGGCTTACTTTCTATCACACTGACAACTGCTTTATAGTCTCATTTGCTGATCTCTTCTCTTTCCAGAACTCTTAATTTTAGAGTGTCTATAGCTCAGTCCTTTGTCTTTACTCTAATTTATTGATAGTGATTCCTTTGATGTTCTTATCTAGTCTTGCCTGGTTTTTGACAACTTCCAAATTTATATTTGCAGACTTGAGTGCACCACTTAACTCTGGTATAAATTATACCCTTCAGTTCAACTTTTCCCTATGCTATTTAATGAATGTCTTCAACTTAACTAGTCACAAAGTGAACTTCAAAACTTACCTTAAAACTTGCTATTACCAATTAATGAAAACTTCATCTATCTAGCTGCTCAGGTCAAAATGCTGTGTTTATCTCTGACTCCTCTTTTTATCCCATTCCACAGTTCCAATTTGCCAGAATATCTTTTTGGCTCAACGTTCAAAATATATTTAGAAAACAAAAACACTTCTTCTAGGCCCTACTGCTACAGTCTCTGTCTAAGACTTCACCTCTCACTGGATTATTGCAAAACCCTCATATTCCTGCACTGCCTTCATTCCTGTTCCCCTGTAGTCTAAGATCAGCTTCAGTGGACTGCCAAAAATGGCCAAATATTCTTTTCCTTCTATCAAGATGTGAAGCCTATGAACTTGCTTTGGCCAATGAGACAAAAGCTATTAATGGTAAGATATGACTAGAGGTGTGAAAAGTATGTGTGCATTTGGACTTGTCCTGTTTCTGTTCTTGAAAACCTTTGCAATCCCAATAAGATGAAGAATTCCAGTCTAGTCTAATGGATGATGGAACGCATATGGTCCAGTTGCCTCTGTCTTCCAGTCTGACAACCATCTAAACTCCACAAGTAAGACAACATTCCTAACCAGCCGCTGACCACAGACGCATGAGCAGACCTACTGAGACTTAACGGAGGAACAATTTAGCTCAGTCTAGCTCTGCCCAAGTTGCTGACCCTCAGAATATTGATCTAAATAAATGTTTATTGGTTTAAGCCGCTAAGTTTAGGTGGTTTGAAATGCAGTAAATGCTACTTGAAACATTAGTAAATGAGACAATGTAAATTGTTGAAAGTTTTGTTTTAAGTTAGATCACGTCATTCCTGTGCTCAAAACCCTGTAAAACCGTGTCCTTATAGTAGCTTATAAAATTGTACCTGTTGTGGGGGCCCTCTTCCCGCTCTGACCCATCGCCTCTTATTCTTCCCCTTGCTCAGATCCTGTAGCCATACTGCTGTCCTCTTGTTCTCAAACTCAGCAGACACATTCCATTTTAAGGCCTTTGCCCTGGCTCTTCTCTCTGCTTAGAGCAGTCTACTAGCAGATGTCCTTTTGGCTAAATCCCTTGCTTCATCAAGCCCTTGCACACCTTCTAACCATTTCATTAAAAATTCTCCCTCACTCAGAACTTCAATCTACTTACTATGATTCATTTTTTTTTTCATTCAAAGAAGTGATGTACAACACGCTTTACTTAGTCACGATGTTTATTGTCTAACTCCTCTGCACTAGAATGTACAATACTTACATCTAAGGATTTTTGTCTGTTATGTTTAATGCTGAATTTCCAGCACATACAGCACTTCCTGGCATAGATTGGGCTCGAAATAAATACTGTTCAATAAATGAGTTATGGAGGACATGTGAGGTGAGAAAATGAGTGTGGTCTACTTTTCAAGGAGCTTTGGTTTAGCAATTTTTAGTTCAGAGAATTTAAACTTTTTAATCCTTGCTAGTTTGTGTGTGTGTGTGTGTGTGTCTGTGTCTATGTGTATAAACATGTAGAATTATAGGACAAAGCCTGTCAGTATTGGAAGGTGCAGGAAGTGCTGTTTTCTCTCCTAATTACTAAAAAGATTCTATTTGAATAAAAACAGAAGTGTACATCACTGCTTTGAAACTGTTAAAAAATGAATGGGTATTTCAAAAGGTCAGAATTTGCTGATTGTCTTTTAAATACTCTCTTGTCTCTAAAATATGGCATATTTATATGGTGTTATCCTTTTCATTGTGTGACCTCTATGTTGGTCAAAGACACGTGAGTATCCTATAATTCAATGTTTCATAAGTCAGAGTGAAATGGTCTCTTTACAAAACGAAGTTTGAAAGTAAAATTATGCTTTGCCACTAGTCTTAATTCTTAGCAAACACACCTTTAGTCTTTTTGATACCTTGAGTATATTATCTTTCATGGACTTTGCAAAGGTCACAGAAGACAATTTCCTTTTTAAATAGATCCTTGCAAGCATCTCATATTTGATTTGTCTGGAGATGAGCCTTTTATACTTTCTTCTCCGTTTTCCTTCATTACTAAGGGAAAAAAAGCTATAAGCTGTATATCCTAGACTCTGCTGCTTGATGTGTTTACTTTTTTTCTTCATCACGATATTCATATTCTGAAGCTCTTTAAAATGTTTACCCATACTCATTAGCATGTTGATCTCTGTGCAGACTGTCATGTTACAAAAGTTATTGACTGAGACTAGGTATAAAAATATGAACAGAATTTAGTTTAACGGTAAGATTCATGACAACGTTTTACCCACTTGTTCATTCATTCATTCATTCATCCATCCATTTGTCAAATAGCAAATTATAGAGCACTTACTAGCAATCAAGTTTCCTGTTAGGTATATAGACATTAGAAATAAGCGTCAGACATAAGCCTTTTTCTTGAAAAGGTTAGTTTCCTAGTGGAAACAAACATATGTGCTGTAAAAGAGGTCCCTATGCAAGTGCTCATCTACATTTTCCAATACGGAACAATCAATGTGAGCAAGTATTTATTTTTTCAATGAATTGTTTCAATATTCTATAGACAAAACATCAGAGACCTCATTTGTTTTTCTGCTGTTTGACTTAAAAGTAGCTTGGGGCATCTTCGACTGGAAGGCCTGGAAACATAAATCACCCATGGTCCAGTTTTTGCTTTCTGTCTCTGCAGGGAGAAACAGCATGAACTGCAGTGGAAACAGAACTCGACTCCACTGCTTGCATGTGTAGGCAAAATATAAATTCATATACAAAAGTCCACCATGTACTTTCTTCCATGTGTTTATAATAATCTGAACTCCTGCCAGAGTGTCTGAGATTTGAGATCATTATGTTGCTCTGACTTAAAAACTTTTTTTGAAAACTCCTCTATTCATTTTATTTGATTTTGCCTGTATGTGTGATGTGGGCTTTTATTTGGTGTCTTTAGTGTCAGGTGTCATGGATACAACATTGGAGGCTATAGGTTTGATTTTCAGTTTCTTTAAGCTTGAAAATCCGGCTGAGTATTGACCATTAATGAGACAGGGCTCAGGTGGTCTTATTGTCAGTCTTCCAAGTTGAATAGAGGGAACCCCAAGGATTCAGGTACATATTAGAAATATGTTTAGAGTGGTACACAGTTTGTAGAAGAAAGTACATTGAATTCCTTAAAGTTGGCATTTATCTTCATGGATAAAAGCTTAGGGAACCAGATCAGATCTCTGCACTTTAGAAAGAGAAGACTATGTTAGCAAGCAACGTTATAAGAAGGCTTTACATTATGTTTATCCTGTATAAGTTATTGAAACCTATGTATCAATTTGAAGGTTGAATTGCAGAATTTATATCAGAAATTATGGAAATGTAAAAGTAGAAGCAAAGTGTGATGAAAAGACTTTCAAAAAGCAAAATACAAGGACGTGTTCATATGTAAATACAAGGTATAAATGAAATATAAAGAAGAATATAAAAGTTTTAGATGAGGTAATGAGATCGTGTATATGTCAAGTTGAAGGTGGTTTTACCTTATGGTTTAAGACTACAAAGATTACACATACAGGTATGAATGCATAAAGATTATATACGGAGAGGAATCATTAGGCAAATTTGGTAATATTTTCTAGATTAAAAATACAAAGATGAAATAAATATGCTAGTAGAGCACTTAATCCAGAAAGAGAAAGTAGATGTGACCTCATGAACAGGTTATCAAAAATTATAGGGTTAATGTCTGACTTCATGGGAAGTGTTAATTTCCTTGATATGAGTGAGATAGTGATAAAGTTATTTAGATGTGTTTCAAAGAGGAGTACTTAGAATAATTCAATAGACTATTCTGGCTACAAGCTATCACTATTTCTGCCTTGCATTAATTAGCCTTTCTTTTTGTTTTCAGTTGACTCACACCAATGACCAGAGATCCCACTCATCTGGTTGATGAATTGGAAAAGTTGAACTTTGTAAGTGAGACTTGATCCCTCTTGGAAATGCATTTTCTTATCAAACTTTCAATGAAAGAAAAAGTACAAGGTCCAGTGGATTATCTGATAGAAATAATCAATAATTAATAATTCTACAGCACTTTATATTTTACAAAGCTTTCTCACATTTACATACCCTGCTTCTCTGGCTTCTTTTTCTTCAAGTTTATATTTAGAGACGATATTCAAAACATTTAAATAGAATTAGTTATTCCATTAGAATAAATGTTGGCCCTAATGCCTATATAGCTATATATTATCAGCCCTGAATTTTTCTATAATTATTTTATAAGTCGTTCTGTTAACATCTTGCCACATTACTGTTTATTTCAAAGTCCTATTGTCAAGGGAAGCTCTTGTTTTAATCAGGACAATTTTAGTTGCAAGTGACAGAAATGAAACTCAAACTGGGTTAAGCAAAAAAAAAAAGAAAAAAAGAAAACAATTGCTGGATAGAAATGAACTATCATTGTTCAATTCCCACCTTTGAGTGAGAACATGCAGTGTTTGGTTTTCTGTTCTTGCGATAGTTTGCTGAGAATGATGGTTTCCAGCTGCATCCATGTCCCTACAAAAGACATGAACTCATCCTTTTTTATGGCTGCATAGTATTCCATGATGTACATGTGCCACATTTTCTTAATCCAGTCTGTCATTGATGGATATTTGGGTTGGTTCCAACATATGTAACAAACCTGCACATTGTGCACATGTACCCTGGAACATAAAGTATAAAAAAAAAAAAGAAATGAACTATCATTGCCATTAGAAAGGGACTCACAAAGTAAAACATGCTTTAGAAAGGTAGAAAGGCTACATGATGATTAGAGTCATAATGTTTTTTTCTATGGTCCAATTCTTCTACATTCTTCGTGAAGAATAATAGTGATTTTTAATGTGGACACAGCTACTAGCTTGCCAAGTGACTTTAATTCACTTGTACAATGATTTATTAAGAGGAAAAATGTTACCTTTTAATAATGTAGTATTCGATATAGTCTTTTATGTATTAAAATTAGATTGTAAGATGCATAAAATGCTTTTAAAATATATTTTGTTTCCTTTTGATTATGTATAAATTATCTTTATTCCACCTATAGTAAGTAACCTTTCTATTAAAAATGTTTACATCTTCTTGACTGACACCTTGCTTTGTCCCACACTTTCTCGCTGTTTTCCTATTAATTTCCTTCTAATAAGAAACTCTTCTTTTAAAGGTAATCTGAACATGCTATTTATTGATCTTGCTGAATTTATACAAATCCAAATGTACCCTCATTTTATACAAAGGTGCATAGTATGTGCAGTTTAGAGAATCTGAATGCATTCAAATATTTTCTGTATTCAAATGTAACCTGCCAATCCCCCACCCCCAAAAAGTATGTATAATAACAATCAGAGAGCTGGATATGTCATGATTCAATGTGTGTTCTCTCTTCAGTATTTCATCTATTAGCCAATGACACATCAGAAATAGTCCTTTTTTCTTTTCTTTTGTTTCTTTCTTTCTTTTTTTTTTTTTTTTTTGAGACAGAGTCTCGCTCTGTTGCCCAGGCTGGAATGCAGTGGTGCGATCTCGGCTCACTGCAAGCTCCGCCTCCTGGGTTCATGCCATTCTCCTCCCTCAGCCTCCCAAGTAGCTGGGACTACAGGTGCCCGCCACCAAGTCCAGCTAATTTTTTTGTATTTTTTTTGTTTTTTTAGTAGAGACGAGGTTTCACCGTGTTGGCCAGGATGGTCTTGATCTCCTGACCTCGTGATCTGCTCGTCTCGGCCTCCCAAAGTGCTGGGATTACAGGCGTGAGCCACTGTGCCCAGCCAACAGTCCCTTTTTCTTTAGGCAGGTGTACCAATGATGTATGTGTCATGACAGAATTTTGTGTAAAACATTTTCTATAGATTGTTTGCATGGGTCATTATGCATTTCATCAGTTTTGCTCCTTCTCCTACTTGAAATCCTCTTTCTTATCTTCTCTACCTGGTATATTTCTTAAGTTTTACCTTCTCTGCAACATTTCCCCAGTAACCTCAAGCATTTTCTCTGTTGTGCATTCCATAAAACTTTGTAAGTGGCCATTGTTATATTACTCATTACAACATATTAAAGTTGGTTTTATTCTTTGTCTTTCCTAGGGTCCTAGATTGTGAGAGTACAACACGTCTTTTATATCATTCACCCTTAGTGCAGGCTGAGTACTGGGGTCTGGACACTCCTGGTCACCAAAATCGGTCTCTTCTACTACTTCAGATACCCTAAAATCTAAGAAAAATATTTCTCTTAGAACAGTTACGAAAATCTGGAGATTCCATGAGGACATAAACTAGGTCTACCTCATTCAGCATTGACTGTTCAGTCCTCATAACACCGCCTGTCACGAATTTGTAAATAAATTAATAAATGGAAATAAATTTGTTAAATGAGTAGAACCAGATCAGTGCCCAGACTCCACTCCTTCAGACTCTAATTACTCTTTTCTTAAATACTCCTCAGGTGATACCAGCGTATATAAAATTTTATAATATACAATTTTACTAAAATTGTATATTATAAAAGTCCTCTGTGTTTCACCTATTTATCCCAGCCGCCTTGTACTCCTGGCAAAACCTGATCATTTTGCTGTCTCTATAGTTTTGTATTTTCCAGAATGTCATAGTGTTGGAATCATAACCTGATCATCTTGCTGTCTCTATAGTTTTATGTTTTCCAGAATGTCATAGAGTCGGAATCATATAATATGTAGCCTTTTCATATTGAATTAATTTATTTAGCAGTATGCATTTAAGTTAGCTCCATGTCTGTTTATGGCTTGATATCTCCTTTTATTAATTGATAAATAATAGTGTGATATAGATGTTCCACTGTTTTTTCACTCAGCAACTGAAAGGCATCTTGGTTACTTCCAGTTTGAGGAGATTATTAATAAAGCTGCTGTAAACATTTGTGTGCAGGTTTTTCTGTGAACACAGGTTTGTATATCAACTGGATAAAGACCTAGGAATTTAATTGCTGGGTCATATATTAAAACCATGTTTACCTTTGTAAAAGACTGAAAAACTGTCAAAGTGGCTGCTCTATTTTGCATTCCCACTAGCAACACAGAAGAGTTCCTGTTACTCCACAATCTCACCAGCATTGTATATTTCCAGGTTCTTTTTAATTTTAGCCATCCCCATATGCATGCATGTTATGTAGTTTTTAGATTTGCTATTCTCTGATGACATCTGACTTTGAGCATATTTTCATGTGATTATTTTCCAAATGCATATTTTCTGTGAGGTGTCTGTTCAGTACATCTGTATACTATTTAATTGTGTTGTTTGTTTCCTTATTATTGAGCTTATATACTTTGTGTATTTTGGATACAAGTTGTTTATCATATATGGATTTTGCAAATATTTTGCCCAGTCTGTGACTTGGCCACTTCATTCTGTTAACAAGGCCTTTCACAGAGCAGAAGTTTTAAATTTGAATAAAGTCTAATTTATCCATTTTTCTCTTCATTGGATTATATTTTTGATATTGTATTTAAAAACTCTTGACCAAACTTAAGGTCACAGAGATTTTCCCTTTTGTTTTCTCCTATAAGTTTTATAATATTGCACTTTGTATTTAGGTTTATGATCCATTTTGAGTTAATTTTGGTGAAAGATGGTAGATCTGTTATGGATTTATTTTTTATATGGACATTGAATTATTTCAGCACTATTTATTGAAAACACTATCTTTTCTCCATTGAATTTATTTTGCCTCCTGAAAGATTAGGTGACTATATTTGTGAGTTTGTTTCTGGACTGTTTATTTTGTTCCATTGATCTATGTATTCTTTCTCTCACTAATACTAGGCTTTCCTGATTTTTGTAGCTTTATAGTAAAAAAATAGTGTCCTTCATCTAAGTTTTTTTTTTTTCAGTATTGTTTTGGCTATTCTAGACCTTCCCATTTTTATATAAACTTTAGGCTCAGTTTGTTTGTATACATGAAATTGTCGGCCAGAGGTTCCAAGATGGCTGAATAGGAACAGCTCCAGTCTGCAGCTCCCGGCGTGAACCATGCAGAAGACGGGTGATTTCTGCATTTCCAACTGAGGTGCTGGGTTTTATCTCACTGGGGCTTGTCAGACAGTGGGTGCAGCCCACGGAGCAGGGCAGGGCATCGCCTCACCTGGGAAGCACAAGGGGTCAGGGAATTCCCTTTCCTTGTAAAGGGAAGCCGTGACCGATGGTACCTGGAAAATCGGAACACTCCCACCCTAATACTGCACTTTTCCAACAGCCTTAGCAAATGGCACACCAGGAGATTATACCCCATGCCTGGCTTGGAGGGTCCCATGCCCACGGAGTCTTGTTCACTGCTAGGACAGCAGTCTGAGATCAAACTGCAAGGTGGCAGCGAGGCTGGGGGAGGGGTGTCCACCATTGCTGAAGCTTGAGTAGGTAAACAAGGCGGCCAGGTAACTCGAACTGGGTGGAGCTCAAGGAGGCCTGCCTGCCTCTGTAGACTCCACCTCTGGGGGCAGGGCATAGCTGAACAAAAGGCAGCAGAAACTTCTGCAGACTTAAACATCCCTGTCTGACAGCTTTGAAGAGAGTAATGCTTCTCCCAGCATGGAGTTTGAGATCTGAGAATGGATAGACTGCCTCCTCAAGTGGGTCCCTGACCCCCAAGTAGCCTAACTGGGAGACACCTCCCAGTAGGGGCCGACTGACACCTCATACAGCCGGGTGCCCCTCTGAGACAAAGCTTCCAGAAGGATCAGACAGCGACATTTGCTGTTCTGCAATATTTGCTGTTCTGCAGCCTCCGCTGGTGATACCCAGGCAAACAGGGTATGGAGTGGACCTCCAGCAAACTCCAACAGACCTGCAGCCGAGGGTCTTGACTGTTAGAAGGAAAACTAACAAACAGAAAGGACATCCACACCAAAACCCCATCTGTAGATCACCATCATGAAAGACCAAAGGCAGATAAAACCACAAAGATGGGGAGAAACCAGAGCAGAAAAGCTGAAAATTCTAAAAATCAGAGTGCCTCTTCTCCTGCAAAGGAATGGAGCTCCTCACCAGCAATGGAACAAAGCTGGATGGAGAATGACTTTGACGAGTTGAGAGAAGAAGGCTTCAGGTGATCGGTAATAACAAACTTCTCCGAGCTAAAGTAGGATGTTTGAACCCATTGCAAAGAAGCTAAAAACCTTGAAAAAAGATTAGACAAATGGCTAACTAGAATAAACAGTGTAGAGAAGTCCTTAAATGACCTGATGGAGCTTAAAACCATGGCACGAAAACTTTGTGATGCATGCACAAACTTCAGTGGCCAATTTGATCAAGTGGAAGAAAGGGTATCAGTGACTGAAGATCAAATGAATGAAATGAAGTGAGAAGTTTAGAGAAAAAAGAGTAAAAAGAAACAAACAAAGCCTCCAAGAAATATGGGACTATGTGAAACAACCAAATCTACATCTGATTGGTGTACCTGAAAGTGACGGGGAGAATGGAACCAAGTTGGAAAACACTCTGCAGGACATGATCCAGGAGAACTTCCCCAAGCTAGTGAGGCAGGCCAACATTCAAATTCAGGAAATACAGAGAATGCCACAAATATACTCCTCGAGAAGAGCAACTCCAAGACACATAATTGTCAGATTCGCCAAAGTTGAAATGAAGGAAAAAATGTTAAGGGCAGCCAGAGAGAAAGGTTGGGTTACCCACAAAGGGAAACGCATAAGACTAACAGCGGATCTCTCAGCAGAAACTCTACAAGCCAGAAGAGAGTGGGGGCCAATATTCAACATTCTTAAAGAAAAGAATTTTCAACTCAGAATTTCATATCCAGTCAAACTAAGCTTCATAAGTGAAGGAGAAATAAAATCCATTGCAGACAAGCAAATGCTGAGAGTTTGTCACCACCAGGCCTGCCTTACAAGAGCACCTGAAGGAACCACTAAACATGGAAAGGAACAACTGGTACCAGCCACTGCAAAAACATGCCAAATTGTAAAGACCATCAATGCTAGGAAAAAACTGCATCAACTAATGAGCAAAATAACCAGCAAACATCATAATGACAGGATCAAGCTCATACATAACAATATTAACCTTAAATGTCAATGGGCTAAATGCTCCAATTAAAAAACACAGACTGGCAAACTGGATAAAGAGTCAAGACCCATCAGTGTGCTGTATTCAGGAGATCCATCTCATGTGTAGAGACACACATAGGCTCAAAATAAAGGGATGGAGGAAGATCTACCAGGCAAATGGAAAACAAAAATAAATCAGGGGTTGCAATCCTACTCTCTGATAAAACAGACTTTAAACCAATAAAGATTAAAAGAGACAAAGAAGACCATTACATAATGGTAAAGGGATCAATTCAACAAGAATAGCTAACTGTCCTAAATATATATGCATCCAATACAGGAGCACCCAGGTTCATAAAGCAAGTCCTTAGAGAGCTACAGAGACTTAGACTCCACACACAAATAATGAGAGACTTTAACACTCCACTGTCAACATTAGACAGATCAACGAGACAGAAAGTTAACAAGGATATCCAGGAATTGAACTCAGCTCTGCACCAAGCAGACCTAATAGACATCTACAGAACTCTCCACCCCAAATCAACAGAATATACGTTCTTCTCAGCACCATATCACACTTATTCCAAAATGGACCACATAGTTGGAAGTAAAGCACTCCTCAGCAAATGTGAAAGAACAGAAATTATAACAAACTGTCTCTCAGACCACAGTGCAATCAAACTAGAACTCGGGATTAAGAAACTCACTCAAAACTGCTCAACTACATGGAAACTGAACAACCTGCTCCTGAATGACTACTGGGTACATAACAAAATGAAGGCAGAAATAAAGATGTTCTTTGAAACCAATGAGAACAAAGACACAATCTCTGGGACACATTTAAAGCAGTTATAGCACTAAATGCCCACAAGAGAAAGCAGGAAAGATCTAAAAATTGACACCCTAACATCACAATTAAAATAACTAGAGAAGCAAGAGCAAACATATTCAAAAGCTAGCAGAAGGCAAGAAATAACTAAGATCAGAGCAGAACTGAAGGAGATAGATACACAAAAAATCGTCCAAAAAATCAATGAATCCAGGAGTTGGTTTTTTGAAAAGATCAACAAAATTGATAGACGGCTAGCAAGACTAATAAAGAAGAAAAGAGAGAAGAATCAAATAGATGCAATAAAAAATGATAAAGGGGATATCACCACCGATCCCACAGAAATATAAACTACCATCAGAGAATTCTATAAACACCTCTACGCAAATAAACTAGAAAATCTAGAAGAAATGGATAAATTCCTGGACATATACACTCTCCCAAGACTAAACCAGGAAGAAGTTGAATCCCTGAATAGACCAATAACAGGTTCTGAAATCGAGGCAATAATTAATAGCCTACCAACCAAAGAAAGTCCAGGACCAGACGGATTCACAGCCGAATTCTACCAGAGGTACAAAGAGGAGCGTGTACCATTCCTTCTGAAAATATTCCAATCTACAGAAAAAGAGGGAATCCTCCCTAATTCATTTTATGAGTCTAACATTATCCTGGTACCAAAGCCTGGCAGAGACACAACAGAAAAAAAGAGAATTTTAGGCCTCTTGAGTAGCTGGGACCACAGGTATGCACCAACAAGCTTGGCTAGGTTTTAAAAAATTATTATTTGTAGAGATCGGGTCTCACTACATTGCCCAGGCTGGTCTCAAACTCCTGGGCTCAAGTGATACCCCTGCCTTGGTCTCCCAAAGTGTTGGGATTACAGGTGTGAGCCACTGTGCCTGGCCTGGTATTATGTTTCAAATTTCAGATTCCAATTGCTTATTGTTGGCATATAGGAAAGTAATTTTCATATATTAATCTTGTATCCTACAACCTTGTTATAACTTATTAACCAACGTTTAAATTGATAAATTGAGTATACTTTATTTGTCAAATGGCTTTCCAATACATTCTTTCCAGCTATCATTATGAATTATTTAAATGTAAGTGCTGTGGATCGTATATCTGCATTCCCACATCTATTACAACCATCACAACTCTCCCATTAAACAATCAGAAAAATGGCAGTTTTATGAACCTCAATTTTAATCCTCATTATACCAATTACTTACCCAACTTCAGTATCCTCATGTGTAAAAAGATAATAATGTCTACTCCAAAGTGTTGTTTTAAGGATTAAAGGACAGAATATATATAAATGTGATGGTTAATTTTATTTGTCAACTTGACTGGCCTAAGGGACATCCAGAGACCCAGAGAGCTGGTGAAACATTACTTCTGAGTGTATCTCTGAGAGTCTTTCTGGAAATTAGCATATGAATGAGTCAACTGAGTAAAGAAGATCCACCAACATCCATGTGAGCTGTTATCATCCAATCCCTCTTAACCCAAATACAAAAAGAAGGAGAAAGGCAAATTTGCTCTTTCTGTTTGAGCTGGGAAATTCATCTTCTCCTGCCTTTGGACATTGGTGCTCCTGGCTCACAGGCTTTTGAACTTGGACCAGAACTTACACTATAGGCTGCCTTCATTCTCAGGCCTTCAGACTAGACAAAATTACACCACTGGATTTCCTGGTTCTCCAGCTCGCAGATAACATGTTGTGGAACATCTTAGCCTCCGTAGTACTGAGCCAAGTACCATAGTAAATCTCAAGTAGATCCACATATAGCCTCTTGGTTCTGTTTCTCCAGAGAATCCTGACTAATACGATGCACAAAAGTGCTTAAAGACCTGTAAAGAGTTATATAAATTTATTTATTATAATACTAGTAGTGTAAAAATAATAATAATACTGATACAAATACTATCAGTTGAGACCATAAACATGACACTGATATCCTGATGGTACAGAAAGTACGATATATCATTCTTCTTTGCCATAATCTCTGTAAGTAATTTCCCTTCTCTCTTCACATCAGTAGGCTATATACATTAAAATAATTAATAAAAACAGGAAGACTGAAAGTTATTGAGTGTTCATGCCATGTAATTTTAGAGTTATGTCAGTCTTTACTGGAAAATCTTAAATGCTTGAACATTTCATCTTTGAAACAGAAGGCTGTAATTAAGTAAGTCATTGGCCTATGTATTAGTGCATTTCCATGCTGCTGATAAAGACATATTCAAGGCTGGGCAATTTACAAAAGAAAGAGTTTTAATGAATTTACATTTCCACATGACTGGGGATGCCTCACAATCATGGTGGAAGGCAAGGAGGAGCAAGTCACATCTTACATGAATAGTGGCAGGCAGAGAAAGCTTGTGCAGGGAAACTCATTTTTAAAACCATCAGATCTTGTGAAACTTATTCACTATCACAAGAACAGCACGGGAAAGACCCACCCCCATGATTCAATTATCTCCTACTGGATCTCTCCCACAACCCATGGGAATCATGGTAGCTACAAGATGAGATTTGGGTGGGGACACAGAGCCAAGCCATATCATTATGCAAACAATGAACTTTCCCCCGACATTTAGAAACATGCTAAATATTGTGTAAACATTTCTAATTCTATTTCCATTTTCATAATTAACAGCAGAAAAAACAGATTAACAGAAAAAGTATACTCCATATGTCATTTTAAGCTTAACATACCTTGGAAATCTTTCAATTCTAGATGACCTTTCTTTAAATCCACATTATGAGAAAATTATATGCTTTAAAATATTTGTAAGACCAGTTGTGAACATTCTTGTAGTCAGTAAATTAATCATCATATCTAATTACAAATAACAAATAAAATATTGAATGTAAATTTGAAGTTTTGGCTCATCTCTGTAATTGGATGCTCTCTAGGCTGTCCTGTGCTGAAGTGGTGAGTATGCATTTAGATTAGGAAATGATCATTTATTGTGACAACCAATAATTTACTTGTAATATACATTTTGCCTTATAAAAATCCTTACAAAATTGTGCTCATTTATTATGATGTAGTTGGTGATTTGTTGACATCTGTTTTTAGCTTATTTATTTCTTTAATAGGGTTTTAAAGTATTGCCTGTCAATGTAGTCAATATTTTTTATTTTAAATGCAAATAAATAAAATCATGCTGTCTAAATACATTTTAATTACTTTTTAATCTATAAAATAATTCATATACTATACTCCATTGTCTTTTTTTTTCAATTTTTTTTCTTTTAGTTTTGAGATGACGCTTGGAAAATGCTTTCATGCATTTCACTTTTGGCTATTTTTCACACAGATTCTTGAATGTTTTCTCTAATTGACAGCTCAAAAATAAAGGTGGCAGATATTAATTAATAAGTCAAAGTTGCCAAGAGAGGCTTTGAAGCCAAAGTTTTGGTTTCCAGGCTTCTATTGATTTATTCCATTTGAAACAAACAAACAAAAAATCCTCTACAAATATCTAGATTCTAATAGAACTCTTTTTTCTTTTCTTTTCTTTTTTTTTTTTTTTTGAAACAGTCTCGCTCTGTCACCCAGGCTGGAGTGCAGTGGCGTGATCTCGGCTCACTGCATCCTCTGCCTCCCAGGTTCAAGTGATTCTCCTGCCTCAGCTGTCTCAGCCTCCTGAGTAGCTGGGACTACAGGCATCTGCCACCACACCCGGCTAATTTTTGTATTTTTAGTAGAGACAGGGTTTCACCATGTTGGCTAGGCTGGTCTCAAACTCTTGACCTTGTGATCTGCCCGCCTTGGCCTCCCAAAGTGTTGGGATTAAGGCGTGAGCCACTGCACCCAGCCTCTAATAGAACTCTTTAAGGTCCTGCTTGATGGATCTCCTTCAAAATATTATTTAGTTTGGCTTTCAGGTTGATTTGTATCTACTTTATGTTTTCCAACTTATGTGTTCAGGGTATTCAAAGTATAACAATGCTTGGGAAAGGGAAACGTGTTAGGAATGAGGAGCTTTGCAGTCCTGTCTGAGTTCTGCCTTTATCTCTCGTGTTACCAAACAAGCATCTCTAGGACTCAGTTTGCTCCTCTGTGAAATGGAAGCATTAGTCTAGATAATCCATGGCTTCCCCCTTGCTGGGCCCTGGCAACATCAAAAACCCTAAACTGATCTGAATTTGGCTGATAATTTAGGTTGAAAACCTGATTTAAAAAAATTCTTCAGAACTCTTTCTGAAGAGCAAATTGTGACACAACCAAATTGTGACATTCATTACTATTTCATATCTATTTCAATAAAGTAATTATTTTAATTAACATTTTTCTATAACCCATTAGATAAATGTATTTGGAGATCTCATAGATAATGCTAAACTTTAAAATTTTCCCTTAAAATATAAATCAGTTTATGATTTTCGTCTGCTCAAAACTATTCTCCCCCTACCCCTCCACACACACACAAAATGAATAAAAATTCACCTACTGGCCTGGAAAGTCCTCCTGATTTGGCAGAATCTCTCCCTGTCACCCAGGCTAGAGTGCAGTGGTACAATCACAGCTCACTGAAGCATTGAATTATTGACCTTAAGTGATCTTTCTGCATCAGCTTTCCAAGTATCTAGGACTACTGACATAAGCCACTAAGCTCTCTCTCTCTCTCTCTCTCTCATATATATGTATATATGAGGTTTCACTATGTTGCCCAGGCTTGTCATGAACTCCTGGGCTCAAGTGATCCTCCCACCTGGGCCTCCCAAAGTGTTGAGATTATCAGCATGCACCACTGTGCCCAGCCCTGGAAGGTTTTATATCCAGGTGGTCACCTAGCTTTAACTCTGATTCTAGGAACTGGTGACAGCTGAATTTCTGCTTAATCTGCTTTGGTGTGTCAAGCCTCTTTTAAGGTTGTTTTGCTGTTGTTCTTCTGACTTTTAAAGAGGGCAAATATATCTGTTCAAAACAAAATCTCACAAAATCTGTTTCTTCATTTGCTTCCTAGTTAGCCTATTTTCTCTTTCTCTAATCGCTTCCTTCCATGTCTGCAAAGCTGTCAGACCAACGACTTGGCCATCTCTTGCCAGGCTCTGTTTATCTTAAGCCTTGTCTTTCTGATTTCCTTACCCATTAAATATTTAAACTCCATTAAGTCATAAGTGGATTGTGAATTTTCAGAGAATGAAAAATATAAAATGGAAAGTGTAAAATATGTAGTTAAATCTGCATAGGAAATATGTCTTAAATGATTCTAAAATGACTCAGTCTATAAATTACCATTTAATATGTTAATTATACATTGTATATGCAAGGTAAGCAAAGATCTAATCCTGCATTGAGGTGCAACAGATCACCTTACATGTGGCAAAATTTGAGAGACTGAAAACGTTTCTTGCTCTCTTATCTAGGTCCACAGTTCCTCTCAGTCTCTTCTGTATGATGCCTTGAATATATCGTTTGTTAGTTATTAGCACATAAAAGGTAAGGCTTCTGGTCAAACCTTCAAATATATCAAATGGGAGAAATGCTATAGGAATATCACTATTGAGCGTTAATAACTTAGTAGAAATTAGATAACATGAGAAGACCGTGAGAAAGTGAGAAGGATGATGGCTAAATTCGATGGTGGTCAGGAGCTGGGGAAGGTGTGGGCATGCAAGCAATGGCAAAGGTGGAACCCCCAACGTGAGCCGCAGTAGGAGGAGAGGACACAGTTCCCCCTGAGGAAGTGCAGGGATTAGTGAGCTGCTGTCTGATTGGGTTATCAGTTGTATATGGAAATTTATCTCTCCTATTTCGTCTTTTCTTTGATTTAACAAAAATGTTATGCTGTAGACACGCTTCCCCACATGCCGCTTCAACCCCTCAGCCACAGGATCATTTTGCTAGGGACAGGTTTATTACGGAAGACGTACGGAGGAATTGTTTTGAGTAACAGGATTCTACAACATTTAAGTGTTGCAGTCATACGTTTGAATAGTTAGGCTGCTCAAGAGACAACTTCTGAAAAGTTGCTTTTCATTCAGATACACCCTTTCCTTAGGAAACTCTTCAAGAATCCAGCTTATCCAAACCAGGTTCCGGTGCCTTAGCTACATCATGTAATTTTAAATGTATATAGAATGAAAACTACATTAGTCAGCAGCTGTTAAACGTTCACCACCAAATAAGTAGGCAAAATCTTGTTTTAACAGGTCTGTAAAATCACACTGTAGTGAACCCTCCCCCTCCTATCTTCAAATATTTTCTAATTTTCAAAACATCATTACCCAACAGGCTAGTTTACCTTTAGGAGATTTGTTTTCTTTTTGGTTAAGAAGCAGAAAATTTTCTTCTTTTTCAAAATGCATCACATTGGATCTTATTTAATTCTTTAAGTTTGAACTGATATGTGAGTTTCAAAATAACATTAACCTATGTCCAGGTTATCTCTCAATCTTTCTGGTTAGTAGTGAGGGACAATTGTAAAAAGATAGTTGCAGTGAACTTTGATTTTTTTTTTCTGGCATAGGTGAGACCTCCACATTTCATATCTACCTATCATTCAAGTCTGCTTTTGTTGTGTTTCCAAAAATAAGCCTGTTAAATGAGCCCTTAATTTTGTTTATAAGCTAATATTAATTGTTCTGGAAAATGTAGATTAAACATATAAATAAAAGCGAATTGGCTAAATTACACATGAAGAAGTTGCAACATGTTGTGCTGGGATAACATGCATGTGTTTAAAGTGACTGAAATTTGGATTATTTTTGCAACTAATTTTGAAATTTAAGATTTTTCCACATTAACAAAAGATTTGTGGTATGCATGTGCTTGAAATCTGTTGAAATAGCTACTTAGTCAAACTGGTCTTCCCAACCAAATGAGTATTTGTTTGCTTCATTTCTTCTAAAGACCTGTGAGGGGTTTCCAAGCTGTCCCTCTGGTAGCAGATGGAATACTCTCAGGAGTCCATCCCTATAGCAACCACAGCTACACAGGGCAGCCAGTGCTCTACTGATTTCCAAATAGCATGTGAGGCCACTGAAGGCTGCAAAACCTTCCTTCCACTGACTGGGTTCCCTGCTGATGCTGTTTGGAAAATGCCTAGTTTAATCTGTATCTCAGAGAAGCATGCTATCTGTATTGTATATAATTTAAGAAAATGCTCAACCCGAAAATAGAATTATTTTAGGAAAACTAATTTTCTAGTTGTTTTCTCCTGGAAGTCACATATTCTAAGTACTTCCTTTATTTTATACAAGGTTGCCTGCCATAGATAAAGCTACACTGTAAACCTCATAGGCGAGGAAGACTCAAGTCAGGTGATTAGAACTTTGCTAAAACCCTGGGCCATGACAGCATACTTGTAAGGATTTAGCAGCTGTCATATGGAAATTTATATGAATTAAATTCAATATTGAGGACAAGTTTTGTGCTCAGGGGCAGTCCTGGGAAATTCCTTTTTCGGTTGGCATGCTCCTGACTGGACACTTTGTAATACTTTCTTGGCGACAATACTTTCTTGACAACAATGTTGGCAATTGTTCTGGGTATACATCACAAGTCTTGATAGCTGCAAACAAATTGGGATAAAGCCATAGTTTTGATTGTGCATTACAAAGATGGTGACTATTCAAATGTAATCAGTTTAATGAGGTTTTAGAGAATGTTCTTGTTTTGGGGGTAGTGACAAGTGCCGATATGAAGTTTGCAGTCTAAAGGGTATACAAGTGGGAACAATTTCAACAAATCAAATCATTGGACTTATATGAGCATAAAAGGTGCATTGTCTCTGACTGAAGACTCTTGATGCGGCATCATGGGATGGTTTCATTTTTATTAACATCCATGATTGTCCAGGTTTCACCACCCTTTCCCACTTCTTTCTCCCAAATCTCTTTAAGCTAGCTTGGGTTAGAAGGATGATTGAATAGAATCTGTTCAAGGCAAGATATGTTTTTAGCATGCATTCGTCTATCATGACCAATACTATTTGATGAGGAGTTGATGAGCAGAGGAAACCTGAGGCCAGGTGAAGCCATATAAAAACCCTTCTTCTCTCAGTATAGAATTAAGCTTTTTCCCACCCCAATTATAGTAGATTAATTATTATTACTATTATTATTTTTTTGAGATGGAGTTTCACTGTTGTTGCCCAGGCTGGAGTGCAATGGCACAATCTCGGCTCACTGCAACTTCCACCTCCCAGGTTCAAGCGATTCTCCTACCTCAACCTCCCAAGTAGCTGGGATTATAGGTGTGCGCCACCACACCGGGCTAACTTTTTGTATATTTAGTAGAGATGGGGTTTCTCCATGTTGGTCAGGCTGGTGTCCAACTCCTGACCTCAGGTGATCCACCCACCTCGGCCTCCCAAAGTGCTGAGATTATCGGCTTGAGCCACCGCACCTGGCCAGATTAATTATTTAGAGGCTTTTGAGAATAATCCCTTTCTAAACGTGAATTTTCCTGCCTTAGCTTAAGGTTACATCTAGGTTATGTACTGAAGTGAAAAGGAGTCTATCATTCAGATTGTCTCCACGTAATTCCAAACATACACATGTTTTTCTTCTTGGAACTCATACCCAGGTGGCAGACGGGATTGTCATTTTCCCCACATTGTTCATGTCAGATAAACACAGCTTTTGTGTCATGTACACACTGCCATATGATCGCATATGGTTTCACTGAGAATTCCATATTGATAGGGTGGAACTACACCATAACATGAAATCCGCAGGGCTAGAAATGGGCACTGGCCCATCTTGGACTTCCTCCAAGGAGGTTTTGAGTTCTTGGAGGCGGGCACAAAGGTGTTCGTGATAACATGGTCTTGTCTGTGGCATGGACCAAGAATGTGGACCTTGAGGATAATGTTACAAGGAAGCTCTGCATTTTAGGGAAATCATTCCTTGCCGGAGAATTGTATCCGCTCCCCACACTCACATTCGTTATGCTGCCAGCTGTTCTCTGTTATCATCTCTTGCAGCCTGCAGGTGGGGTCCACTCAGGAGTGGCTCTCCAGGGTGAGAGGGAAACAGAGACAGCTGCCACTGAACCGGATTCTGCCCTTGCTGCTGCTGCTGCTGTGCAGAATCGTGACTTTTGCGTGCTTTGTCCCTGGGCTCTCAGCAGTTTGACTGACTGGCTACTTATCGTTGCTTGACACTCCAACCTTCTGCCCCTGCTTTCCTGCTTTTCTTTAAGTCCTGACAGTCTGCAGATTGGGGAAGGTCCCCGGATGCCTCTGGCCTGCCTCTTTCTCAGGACCCGTGGCTTCTGTCTTTCTCTAATTTATGAGACTTCCTGTTCAGCTACTACCGGGAATCTGTATCAATTCATGTGCTTTTCCCGCAAGCTATATCCTCAGTGCCTGTTCATGCAGCACTGTCTTCCCGTTTCCACCCATAATCTAGAACAGTTACACTTTGAGTGACGGAAACCAAAATGAAAACCAAGCCTTGTAGCAATTTTGCATTGCCAAGAGTTGGAGTTCAATTATCATGCACTTACTGTATCATTAGAGCTTGTTTTCCTTGATGAGAACTTTGTGAGATGGTGACTAACTCATTATTTAGAATAACTATCATCGAAACATTAGTCATTGGAGAAATCTGGGTGAATCAGAAGAGAAAAGCTAGTAGCTTAGGCATTCCAATTAAGTTCTTTAGAGAGTCATCTAGAATAAATAGGACTTTTTCTTTTCCCCTGACTGGAGTTGTGAAATTGTGATCATAATCTAATGAATCAGTTCTCAGTTTTGGAGAGAATATGATTTTCAAGGTTTGGGCTATAGAAACACAAAAGTTGGGGTTGGTTGGGCATATGTATATGTTTTTATATACATGATTTTATACTATTAAGTTAGGAGTATATTGTTATATTTTCTTTATTCTTAATTAAACAGTATTTCAGATTGGAAACTCTTTTTGTCATATTTGGGGAATGATCTCTGAAAATTATCTGCTATGTACTTAAAAAAGTAGAAGCAATCAATAGCCCTTTAAAAAATTATTAAACACTTGTCTCCCATTGGCATAGTTATGTTTTTTTTTTTATTCTACTACTGTATACTCCTGACTCCTTTCTGAATCTCTAAGGACTGCAATTTGAGATCTAGAGGCCTATAACATTGTGAGGAAAAAAATAGACTCACCTAGCCCTTTCCCCTCAGCAATACTCTCCCTGTTTGGAAGGCTGGGGTCTAGTTTAAAATCTTTCTAACTACCTTGAATGTTGCAGAATTTATGTGTCTCTGACATTCTGAAATTTTCTAGTGCGATGTTTATGCTCTCTTTCCTCTAAAATGTCAACCTCCAAGGGTCTTTGGACAGCATTTCTATGTGCCATGGTGATTTCAAACATGAATGTGGATTGGATCTGCTGGAATATATGAACCAAATGTCAAAGCAGCTTTACGGAGAATGGATCTGGTGAAGAACTGTCTCTAGCTATGAGCCCCACTTACAACTTGTAAGCTTATAGATTGCTCATAAGTAAATTCAAGCAGTAGCATACCCAAGGGAGTTCTATATTCCCTTCACAAACCGAAAGACTGTGCTTCTTTCTTAGTGGTAGATTTTGCGAGGTACAGCAACTTATTCTTCACCTTGGTGGGGATGTCTGGGCATGTGTCAGATCAACAGACCCCTGGAAAATTCACCAAGTAGGCAGCATCTGAATTTTCACATCATTTCATTTTCTGCCTCTTGGCTGTAGGAGGAAGACTGCCAGTATATATGTTAGGCAGTAAAGCAAGTAATTATCCAAGGGAATTCATCTTCCCCTTCATTCAAAAGGCTCCATCTAGGGTCTGGGAATTGGGTGAAAGGCGTGACTCTTTATTATGATGATTTAAGTCACAAAACCATGAGCTTTAGATTCCTTTGCTTATGCATATCCTGTAACTCTGTAGTAGACTGCACATCAACTTCAGCCTTAGTGACTTTGTGAAATATTAACCATGCCAAAAAAGCTCTGTGGGTTCAAGTATTTTCAGTGGTTTTCTGGTTTTGCAACCCCCTGCAGTACTCATGCCTACCTGATCTTTGCATTTCTCTGCTAGCTCTGCTACAATGCACATTTGATATTCTTAAACTTAAGCACTAAATTATAGAGTTAACTCTTCTTAGCACACCGAAGACTTATAAAGGCAAAATATACTACTTTATTTTTCTCCCTCTGGGATTGCATCATCCCCGTTGAATTCCAGGAGGCCCTTTTTAATTGTGGCATTTCCCACTCTAATCTCTGGTATGCAGGGAACAGCCACTATAGAACCTTTCAGGATGCTAGTGACCTCTCTACCAATGCATTCTTTAAGGCTTTGTGAGAAGAGTGCCCTCTGAATCCTCTTGGGGCACATAAAAGATAGGGAAGCACTAACACATGAGAAATCCACCCCAGTCTTCTTATTTCCCTGATTGCTCAGATTCCTTCATACATAGCATACCAAGGAAGTTCTAGCATCTCACTTTTATTTAAAGCACTGTTGAATCAGATTTCAGTCAACCAATCATGGAAACTTTTAAAGCTACTCACAATACTTTGAACTAACACTCTATATCCATAATCTCTGTTCAATGTTTACAATAAATTCATCTAAGTCTAGCAAAAAAAAAAAAAGTCATTTCTGCTAGGTCTGATACCTTCAGAATCCACTTTCATGCATATTCTCTAAGTATCTACCAATATAAATTGGAAAAATCATGACATTGAATTGTTATGTATGGTATAACCTTTTAGGTCAGATTTCTGTGGTGGGCCTCTTGGCATCTTCCAGAATTCAAGAACACTCACGAGTCTGGAAACAATAAGAGGTGGTATGGGTTCAGCATAAACCTTCAAGGCAATCACTAGGCATGGTAATTATATGGTATTTGAGCAAATGGAGGCTGATAATTTCACACAGAGGAGGGAAGAAGAACCTGCTTTTGTTGGTAACAGAAGCCCAGAAAAATCTAGGGTGAGGTTAAGGTTATTGGATTCTTTGAAGTATGCTCATTCCAATTACTACATCCCACTCTTTTTTCGTCAATCCCTTAACTTTACATTAAGAACCATACCAAGGCTGTGAATTCAGTTTGCCTTGTAACTGAACCACCTACAGGGTCAAATTTTAGTTTTCCCAAACCTCATCACATAGATTCAAAAAAGCATTTGTTAGAGAAGTCAAAGAACCACTGTGATGCTCTACCCTGTGACTTGAACTGGGAATTAAAACCTTGAACTTGTCATTTTCTTTCTCCAAGTTCTCCAGTGTACTTATAAGAAGTGACATCTGTTGCAACAGCTACTTTGACTTCTAAAGCCTTGCCTTATAAAGGCATTTGACTTCAGGCAACTAAATGTTATGATACAAGCAGCTCTTTTACCACTTACTGCGAGGGACTGCCCATGTCTCATTGGGGCAGACACCGTATCTTGGTGCTTCATTCATATTTCCTAGGCATTCTCTTCTATATGCTGTAGGCTGTTTATTGTTATCATTTCTGGCTCTCTGCCGAAGAGCTTTTCTATTTTTCTTCCTGATGCAGGAGCATGCTGAACCTGAATGCTGGGCAAGACAAATGGACTGGAGGATCCACACTCCTGGAAGCAGCCTTCAACCAACAATGATTGGCAGTTAGTGGCTAGAAACTCTTGCTTTATCCCTTAGTTGGGCTTACCCTGTATGATCATATACCTTGTCGACAGCACCACTGTTGTCTAGCACTGTTGAGTTCCAGTTGCTCAGAAAAGTGTTGATCAAGAATTTAAGGTGTCTTCCCTATCCTGGCTTTCTCATTTTCCCACTTTATTAAAGCATTTCCAGGGATCATCTCTCAGTTTAGCTACTTGCATTCAAATTCTTGTCTCAGGATCTGCTTCTGGGCGAAATCAAAGACATCCAAGTTCCACTGGCAATGAAGTAATTACTGCCTTAAGTCTGATTAGATCTATAAACTAATTCCAGATTCTCATCTTTAAGGTTGGTCTCTGTGATGGTTAATATTGAGTGTCAACTTGATTGAATTGAAGGATGCAAAGTACTGTTCTTGGGTGTGTCTGTGAGGGTGTTGCCAAAGGAGGTTAACATTTGAGTCAGTGGACTAGGAGAGGCAGACCCACCCTCAATCTGGGTGTGCACCATCTAATCAGCTGCCAGTGTGGCCAGAATAAAAGTAGGCAGAAGAACGTGAAGAGACTATACTGGTTTAGCCTCCCATCCTACATCTTTCTCCCATGCTGGTTTCCTGCTCTTGAACATCGGACTCCAAGTTCTTCAGCTTTGGGACTTGGACTGTCTTCCTTGCTCCTCAGCCTGCAGATGGCCTATTATGAGACCTCACTGTGTGATCGTGGGAGTCAATACTCCTTAATAAACTCCCTTTATATATACATCTATTCTATTAGTTCTGTCCCTCTAGAGGACCCTGACTAATTCAGTCTCCTATAACCAATTCCAAGATCAAAATGTATCAGTGAGAATTTGGTCAGGGAAACAGATATTACTCTGTGTATATCATGGGTCTGAAATATAGGGGCACATGCAACACCTAGAAAACCTGAAAACGTAAAGATCACAGATGCCACCACTGAAAGTCAGGAACTGCTAGTGAAGTGCTATGGAAAACATTACATAGGAGCAGGAAAAATAGATAGCTGCTCCAAAGGCTTTCAGCAAAGCGTATGCTTTTCAAGAGCTTTTTAGAAGCTGCTGTGACTTCCATGACTGCCTGTGCTTTCTACTGTCAATACCTCAAGAGAACAAAGAAATTTCCTCTCTTCTGCTTTCAGAATTTTGCATGAGTGCATCATTGACAAACTCTAAACAGAGAAAAGAATTCTGAGAAATGCAGTTCCCGGATTCTCCTCTTCATCCCAGGCAAATTCTTGGAAGGGGATGGCAGTGATGTTGAGGTATTACCAGTCCATCTGGAATAATGAGCAAAATCTGGAATGTGAAAGGCTCTGCGTGAGATTTTAACCATTTTTGTTTTAATTCCACGAAGAAGGAGAAGATATTATTCTATTTGCATTTTCTAATCCTTGTCTAAAGCTTAGAGCTTGGGATGGCAAGAAAATCAGTTAGGAAAACATTTAGAGTTAGTCCAAGAAAAAGATGATGGCCATTTATTAGGGTGGAGTACAGAGGGTTTCAAGAAGTGACAGAGTTAAGAGTTATCAGGACTTAAGAGTAACTGGACGTGTTGGTGCACTGGGTTTGGGGATGATACAATTATGAAGGTTACTGATTTGTTGTCAGTCATTAAGGTGGGAAGTACTGGAAGACAGCCAGTTTGGGGCAGGGTAGCTGGTTTGAGGGTAGGTTGTGACTTTGGATTTTCTGAATTAGAGGTGACTTCGAAGTACTTTTTGAGGATCCTGAGCAGGCAACCCACTTGGTCACACTGTTTGTTCTAGGAGGGCTCCTGTGGGTATCCAGTGCCTCTTGATAGTTGCACATTGCTCACAGCCACTAATGATGGTAATAATTCCCAGCAACTTGTTCCATGTTCAGTGTTAACTTCTCAGGGTCACAAAGACTCTTTTATTTTTGCAATAGTTTCTAAGAGCAGTGGCTCCAAGGGCTTCTTTTTAAATGTTAGATGGTCAGAAAGTCTTGTCAGTAGTTTTACATATTCCCAATTATTTCTCCCTTCATGGGAGAGATTGCATAATCATTGGTTGTTAGGTTGGTGTTACTCTCTCAGCCACCCTTGAGGGGCACCTATGATAGTGCCTTGCCAAGATGTCTCCAGGAAGCTGTTCACGCAAAGAAAAGCCACCTCACAACACTCAAGTTGAACTGAAGGAAACAGTCATATAGGAAGCCATTTAATATTATATTGCACTGATTTTCTTTTCTGTTCTTTGATATTATACCCTGAGGAGGGCTGATGCAGGTGAGCTGTCATTTTCCCATCCTCCTGCCCGGGAAATGCAAGGATAATTTTTATTTTTTCCCTGGTTTCATTAAGCTTGGGTAACTAAGGAGCTTTGCAAATCCATACATCATGGATTTGTCATGGGCCCTTGGATGTAGGCATAATCTTTTCTAACCATGGGGTATTATAAATGACCCAAAGTTCCTTACAGACTATGTGTCAACTCCTAAGACAACCCTTAAATTATATAAAATTTTATGTCGTTTGCAATCCTTCTGTAAAGAAGGTTTGCCTCTTTCCTCCCATTTATTAATTTAGTCAATTATTTAATAGTCATGGACTTAGGTATATTTATTTTATACTTTGGATTATAGCCCAGTTTTACATTATTGTGTTGCATGAATTATTCCAATTTTTCCCTTTGAAAGTTTATTCAGGCTGGCTCCTGTGTCCCTATGAAATCCTACTGTGTTTTGAGTACTTCCTCAGTTTCTGATACTATAAGATGTTCAAGGTTCATCTTCTACTTTCTTCATCCTATACTAGAATCAGCCATCTATGTAAGGAACCCTAGTACCTTTGATTGGAGAGTGGTATTTATAAACCAAGATCTGAGCTCTGGTGTCATTTTCCCTCTTCCTGAAGCACTTCCTTTAGCATGTCTTGCAGTGCACTTCTGCTGGTGATCAATTCTATCAGTTGTATATCTGGTGGTTCTTACCTTGTATTCTCATAGTTTTCTTACATGCACATGCTGATCAATATTGTGTTGAAGACTAAAGGAGACCCTTTGCAGGACTCCAGAACGCTTTCTCTGCACAGCTCTCTGCTCTCCATGGAGGTGTCTCCGCTCAGGTAATCTGCCTCACAAATTCTAGCTTTCCTGACCTTACCCAATTCTAGAGTCCATTTGCTCAAACTGGAGAACTTAAGGCTTTGTTTTGGTTTCCCTTCCTTGTGCTTCACTGTACACGTACTCTGGTGTATAATCTGGGGCAATCACAGGGCCTAGGCTATCCTCGTTTGTTTCCCCTCTGTCTTCCAGGGATCATCAATAGAATTAAACATTCAAACAAAATGATCCTTTTTGGTAAACAAATAATAAAAATGACGATATTGCATCTCAAAACAGAACGTTAAACATTCAAACAAAATGGTCCTTTTTGGTAAACAAATAATAAAAATGATGATATTGCATCTCAAAACAGAACGTTGAGCTAAACTCCAAGGAAAATGAATGATCTTCGTTATTAAACAAGAAAAACATTAACAACAGTAAACTAAAATTTCAACTTACTAAGAAGAAAGAATACTAACAGAATCATAAAAAAATCAGAAATTATTGAATTTGAAAATACAAAAAATTGAATATGTAAATAAGTAAAAATGCTTGTTTTTGAAATAAACAAAAACTCTTTTAAACTCTTTGTTTTGAAATAAACAAAAAAGCTTTTAAATAGTCTAGTGAGAAAAAGTAAAAAATCAAAATGAAATATAATTCAAATTCAGAAGGATTTAAATACAAGTTTGGATGAAGTTTTTAAATATGAGAAAATATTACAATGATATCAGTGTTAATAATTTGAAAACATGAGGTATCATTAATTATAAATGAAATAAAAACAATTTTCTTCCTAGAAAATGTGAACAAATTCTTTGTCCCATCCCAAAATAGCTTACTATGTTGGCAGATTAAAAATTAAAATTTAAAAGATAATACATATCCCTACAGCATTTAAAAGAAATCTTTAGATATCTATATTTTTTTACACCCAAACTTTACTGAAGCTTGTTTGTAATGGTCTGAATGTTTATGTTTGCCAAAATCCATATGTTGAAATCCTAACCAATGTCTTCGTACTAGGAGGTTGGACTCTTGGGAAGTGATTATGTCATGTAGGTGGAGCCTTCATGAAAGGGATTGGTGTCTTATAAAAGGGACCTCAGAAAGCTCTCTTACTCTCTTTCCACCATATGAGAGTATAAGAGAAGTTGGCAACCCAAAAGAGGGTTATGAGGTCACCAGATCCAGACCATGCTGACACCATGATCTCAGATTTCCAGCTTCTAGAACCCCAAGACAGAAGTTTCTATTGATTATAAGCCACCTAGTCTATGGTACTTTGTTACAGCAGCTGGAGCTAAAACACTATCGGAAAGACAGAAAGAGAGAGCAAGAGTGACAACTCACATGGTGGAGAATGGGCAGAGAGCTCAGCGGGCAGGAAATAAAGAAGAGAAAAAAAAAGTTACTAAGTCAATAACCCAGAATTGAAAAAAAATCTTCCAAAATCCATATATTTATTTTAATTTCATTTAAAATGAGAATGCAATTTTTATATTAATGGGATTTTGATATGTAAACTTACAGTACATCTGAGTAATAGTTATGTAAAAATAACCAAGATAGGCCAGGCTCAGTGACTCACACCTGCAATCCCAGCACTTTGGAAGGCCAAGGTCAGCAGATCACTGGAGGTCAGGAGTTCGAGACCGTTATGACCAATATGGTGAAATCCCATCTCTACTTAAAAAAAAAAAAAAAAAATTAGCTGATGTGGTGGTGCATGCCTGTAATCTCAGCTACTCAAGAGGCTGAGGCAGGAGAATCGTTTGAACCCGGGAGGTGGATATTGCGGTGAGCCAAAATAGTGCCACTGCACTCCAGCCTGGGCGACAGACCTAGACTCCTTAGACTCCATCTAAACAAACAACCAAAGCAAGATAATGTTGATAAAGAAGAAGAAGAAGTATCTCATTTTCCATGAGAGAGAAAACCCAAAATAAGACAAGTTAAACATCTTGCCCAGTTATTTGTCTTGTCACAGGTAGAGTCAAGATGCAAACCAAGACTTTTAAAACAAAACTCCTATAAATCTGCTGTTCTCCCTTAGTGTGATGTGTATAAATGCAGCAGATGCTGTGAGGGCTCCCAAATCACCCTTCAGGACTGAGGCCCTAGCTGAGAGGCACGTTGGACTGAGTGAGCTGCTTCACAAAGGTTATACCCTTTTCCCAGGGGCAGCCCACATCCATGACCAGTTAATGTAAGGGTGCAGAGAGCTGGCCCTTGCCTCAATCTTAGACAACTCTGAAGGGTCATCCTAGCCAGAGTACCCTCTGTGGGATCACCTGAAGTCCGTTTGCAAATGCATTGCCTTGAACTTCATCCTCTGCCCAACTCTTCTTTCCTTATTCCTTTATAGGTGTTGTTCCTGCAGGTACTTCCCAGTAAACTTCCTGCATGTAAATTTATCTCAGAGCTCATGTCCTGGGAACTCAGACACATGTCTGATGCCCAGAGTAGCCCTAGGAAGCAGATTCAGAAATAGGAATTTGGAGCTGTATCACTCCTGGCCAGCTGGCAATGTGATCGCTTCACTGGTCGGTGGAGTTCTGATCGCCTCTGACAAGCTGTAACAGAACAATTGTTAAAGTGGTCCCTGGGGATGAACTGGAATGCCGTGCTGGGGAAGGTAATGCATTGACTACTGCAATAGCTCATAGGTTAGAGAGGTTTGAGGAAGGAGCACTTATAAAGACAATAGAATCAGAGTCCTATTGACGCATTAGACAAAGAGCATGAAAAGCTGATGGTGATTAATCAACAATTTAAGGTAAAATGTGAAAATCAGAAGGCCTATTTGGCAGCATATAAAAAGAGTCCCAGGCTTTGCAGCTGGAGGCCAGAAAAAGCTGAGGATCAGGCCAGGATATAATTATAAGAGTAGCAGAGCTCCAGAGGAGGTTGAATTCTCATTCTTAGCAAATGTGCAATTGCCAAGGTTAGGGTCATGGTCGGCAAGGTCTGGAACCTGAGAATTGGAATGGGGACATGTGGATTAATGATACCAGGACACTGAAACCCTAAGATAGCCCTGTATGCACTGGGTCTGCAGAAATGGCTGATTGCTGTCAATTAAACTCCCTGGGACCTGGTTGAGGATATAGAGGATGTTGCTTTGCAAGTCAGGATTTGTCTCCACCTTTCCTTCTGGATGCCAGACTAATCACTGTTGTTGTCACAAGATAACCCAGCCAGTGTACTCTAGTGTATTTTGCTAAAGGAGGAGAAGGGATATTTCCTGAAAGAGTTGCTGCAGGGCCTAGTCAAATATAAAAGCAGGAGCCAGGAACATATGTATAGAACTGGATCCTGGGGGTGCTAGATCATGGTGGTGAGTGGAAGAGGCAGAAAGTCAAGTTGGACAAGGAAGTGTTTGTTATTATGGGAGCATTATCTCTGATACAGAATTTTCCACCCTGGCAAGGACCCTGGGAAACAATGCAAACTTGCTGCTATGTTGGCTCTTGCAAGGTTGGAGAAAATGAAGGCTTACACTACGTGAAGGAAAAATACTAGAACTGCTATGCAAACAATGGAGGAGGAAATGCAAGTTTCAGAGAATGGGCATGCTAGAGTGTGTATACCACCCAAGGGCAGAAAAATCAACTGTATTCTGTGGGAGGACCCAGGGAACCCTCCATTTACCAAATAAAAATGCATTGGTGAGAGTAACACTACTACCAGTGGTAGCTGTCTCCTGTAAGTAGGGAAGGTAGTAGGAGATGCTTAGCAGAACTAGATTCCCTGATAAAAACAGGGCAATGCAGTCCCCAAAATAGAGGCAAGCAATAGCACTTAACCCTCAGAAGTGAAGTATGCATGATTATTATAATGAACACTAAGATCAAAGTGGCAGCCAGGCTGGCTTGTCCTGCAGAGAACTATGGAGATGGTTAACAGAACATGGCTTTGTCTAAGACAAAATAGATGGGTGGACAAGAGTCTTGCTTAATATATGGAGTGAAAAGAAATCAAGGATGGATAATAAGGACATTGAGGACAATAAAAAATCAAAACTGATTTGGCTACTGCCTCTACTGAAGGTCCAACAGATAGACAGTGGTAATGTGTGACAGCCTCCCCAATATGGCATCATCCCTCAAAGAGACAAGTCAACCACTTGTTGACAAGCTGATTATATTGGACTGCTTTTGCTTGGGAATAAACAGTATTTTTTGACTGGAAATGACACGTATTCCTGGTATGAATGTGTCTTTCCTGCTTTTACCAGCACCATTGTTTGAGGGCTTATAGTATTGGACCCACTGGCAGTCTTTGACACAGAATACTGCATAAAGTCGTTTCAGGCTGAAGGACCCAAGTCTACAACAAAGGAGGTGCAACTGTGATGCATCACCATGGTCCTATCATGTAATACACTATCCAGAAACTGTTGACCTGATAGAGCAATGGTCTATCTAAAATTCAATTTTTAATAATACCATATTGCATAAAGTGGGACATGATGTATTGTACTGCCTTTCTAAAGATGTGATAATTATAACTGTTTCTTACTTAAAAAGCTTACTCTATTTGCTCATGTTACGAAGAGTAGAGACTATCTCTCTTAAGCAGAAAGTGAATTTACTGGTCAATATATAGAAACACACAGGAATGAACGAAAAGCAGAATAATTATTGGAAATAACAGGAACTAGCAATTGTAAATTTGACAAATCTCAATATAGAAAACATTTGATAGCATAGCTCTACTACCTTCACTGGAGAAATCAATTCCCCCTATTTCTTCAGTTTTTAATTCATTATGTTCAAACTTCAAAGTGCATTGGCAGAGATGTCGATTACTATTGCTTACATCATGTTTCTGCATTATGGCCTTTAGTAGGAGGAAGAGGTATGATCTGCCATAGTACCTGGGGTTCTCCATGGTTTTCTTCATGGGAGGGCATCCTAATTTACCATGTAAGAAGACAATACACAGTGGGGAGAGATGTAACTTCCAGAAGATCATACTGCTATTTGTTAAGGGAGAAATGGATGCTAGATGACGAGGAACACATCAATTGACCTCTTAGATACACTTAACTACTCTTTAACCACTCAATTACTTCTGGTTAATATATGCACTACTGGATACATTGAGGAGTCCATCCTGCTTGCTTCCTCATGCACCATTTTCTTCCTCTCCCATTAGCTTCATGGAGGATGGGCAAAGGCACTTCCTATGATTGCCTCTGGTGTTCAACCTTACACTGCCATCTGGGGCAATGCTGCCTTCTTTTGGGAATGCCTCACAGTTGTCTGTGGTGCTAATGAATGCTAAGGCCTTTGAGACCCAGAGTGCACTTCATTATACAATGACTTCATTAAGCCAAAATTATGAAACAGTCAGTGTTAGTCTGTTTTGTACCGCTGTCACAGAACACCACAGCCTAATAGTTTATAAACAATAGAAATTCATTTCTCACAGTTCTGGAGGCTAGGAAGTTCAAGAGCAAGGTTGGAGTGTTGGTCCAAGATCAAGGCTGGCAGGTTTGGTGTCTGGTGGGGGCCTGGTGTCCTCTTCCAAGATGGTGGCCTGAATGCTGGATCCTCTGCAGGGGAGAAGTGCTATTCCTTATATGGCAGGAGAGAAGAAGAGCCAAGAGAGAAAACTCATTCTTGAAAGCCCTTTTATTAAGGCATTAAACCCATCCATGAGGGTGGAGCCTGAAAAGTCTAATCACCTCTTAAAGGCCCCACCTCCCAAAACCATTATTTTGGCTATTAAATTTCAACTTTCTTTTTCTTTTCTTTTCTTTTCTTTTCTTTTCTTTTCTTTTCTTTTCTTTTCTTTTCTTTTCTTTTCTTTTCTCTCTCTCTCTCTCTCTCTCTCTCTCTCTCTTTCTTTCTTTCTTTCTTTCTTTCTTTCTTTCTTTCTTTCTTTCTTTCTTTCTTTCTTTCTTTTTTGAGGGAGTCTCTCTGTCACCCAGGCTGGAGTGCAGTGGCATGGTCTTGGCTGACTGCAACCTCCGCCTCCCGGGTTCAAACAATTCTCCAGCCTCAGCCTCCCCAGTAGCTGAGATTACAGGTGTGTGCCACTGCGTCTGTCTAATTTTTGTATTTTTAGTAGAGATGGGGTTTCATCATGTTGGCCAGGCTGGTCTTGAACTCCTGACCTCAAATGTTCTGCCTGCCTTGGCCTCCCAAAGTGCTGGGATTACAGGCATGAGCCACCATGCCCGGCCTCAACGTGAGTTTTCAGGGGACAAACATTCAATCCATTGCATAGTCCATGCTGGTTTTTTTTTTTTTTTTTTGCCTTTCTTCCTTTTGAACTTCTTTCTGTCATTTCTTTATCTTCTTTCCATTGGAACGGGTAGAAAAGATTGAACCTGGACACTGAAGAGATGGTGTCTGTGAATCACTGAATGAAAGTAACTCAACTGGGTTTTACCTGCAGCCCCGTTAGAGCAAAGATACAGCTTTACAGGGTTTAATAAGAGCTGGAATGGGATGTTCCTTAAGCACCGTTAGTGTCCTAATTCCCCACTCTTGTAACTCCTCTGGCCACCCTCATCGCCTTTTCCCCTCTCATTCCCTTTCTTCACAGCAGTTCTTCATCAGTTCCTTCTCCTCAATGCTTCTGTTTCTCTGCCTTTCCCCAAGTCCAAAGTAAATAAATCAAGGGCTCCTTGTTTGTGTTACGAAAAATTCTTTCTTGTACAAGAAAATTTAATATGGTTCTCTTAAAGCTTGTTCACTGCTGATTGTGATTTAATTCACAGGCACAATACCTGCGCTTTAAGTTTTAGATAAGGCCAAGTCTACTTTATGGAATAACCTGAAAAACAATAGTAAGAAAATAGCATATAGCTGGCAGGAAATTATTCAAGCTGTTCATGCCTTCCTCTTCAAACCAGTTTCAAGAGAATAGTGAAATAGAGTTGCCTGATAGGAAATGTGTTTTACTGAAGGACAATAAAATCATGCTAAACTTAATGAGAATGCTTTAAAATTGTTCCTATTTTCTCTTTGAGGTGATGCTTGAAACACATTTATTCTATTCTCCTGATACTATGACAGGAGAGAAATTGTATTATTACTTCTACCACCTAGGGAAAAATAGCTGATTAGCTAGTTTTGACTTTAAGACTGTTCTCAAATCATTCTCCTAGAACATTTATTTGCCTTATTTTCAATGACAGAGAAATAAGGCCATTGCATGCTTTCCATTATCGTTAATGACTCTTCTAATCATTTGATGCCTGGTGGCTTTAATTTTCATTTTAGAAAACACATCTACTACTCAGACTAAGTCTCTTTGTCATTCACTGTAAATTTCCCTTGAGGCATGTGTTTTTGTTTAAAGAGGCATAAATAAATAATCAATAAATAAAAGTTCATAGTACAGTTAAAGTGAACTGAAGTCAAATTGACTTTTATGTGTCCAGCAGAGGAATACAATAAGTGAATATAGAGAGTATTTACTGTATAATACAATATCAATAATTAAAATCCTATTTAAGAATAAAAATATAAATGGATGAGTGACTGAATATCAAAGTTTATATGAAAAGGTAATTGAGAGAGCTAATACTGTATGCAACTGATTTTCACACTTATGAGTATTTTAAAAGCATGACAGTTGGCATTTTGATTTCTGTTATACCTATTACTTTAATGTTAGGATACAGAAAGCTGATAATTTAAAAGCATAGTAAATGTACAAGATCATTTTCTTTTTAATAACCTTTTGTCAGTAGAACATGGACTTTGATGGTTTTTCTAGTGGTTTGATGGTTATGTGTCAAACCAATCACTGTTTCATGCTACATTTGTCTACTTTGTGATTAAATTAGCAGATTTGTGAGATAACTAGCCACGGCCATGAGTGTAGTCCATAATTATGCAGTAAAATTGAACAAGCTGGTGAATGAAACAATCAACTCCATAGCCCTAACTGCATGGATGCATTTTATACTGACTATTGGGTGAGGTTGGGATCTTTCTCAGAGGGAGAATTTTAGGCTATGTTTTATGACACTTGTTACTTCTTCATTGGATTTTGGTTCTCATGAGTTTCTGCTCATGTTTCTGGTGAGCTTGCTAAGGCATAGTAAAAAGGTCACTACAAGAATATCTTACTAAGACATTTCCTCATCCAGTTTTTTTAAAACTGCAATTAATCATGTCATTTCATTGCTATATAAAATGGCTTCCTAATTCATTTATGAAAAAATCTAAACTCCTTGCTGAGTGAGAAGCATGGTCTGCAAATAAGATTGTTAAACATTTCTCTCATCAAATGGTAGCATTTGTTTTCCTTATGCAGTCATGTTGTATAAGGAAATGACAGGAATATGTTCTGAACAATCCATTGCTGGGTGATTTTATTTTTGTGTGAACATGATAGAGGGGACTTACACAAACCTAGGTGGTATAGCCTACTACATACCTAGACTATATGGCATAATCTATTGCTCCTATAGGCTACAAAGCTGTACAGCATGTTACTGTACCAAATATTGAGGCAGTTGTAACACAATGCTAAGTATTTGTATACCTAAACATACCTTAACGTAGAAAAGGTACAGTAAAAATACAATATAAACAATAAAAAATGGTACATTTGTATAGAACATATAGAATTAATGGAGCTTGCAGGACTGTAAGTTGCTCTGGATGAGTTAGTAAGTGAGGGGTGACTGAATGTGAAGGCCTAGGACATTAGCATACCTATTATAATCTTACGGGACCACTGTCATATATGTGGTCCATTGTTGAATGAAATGTTTTTATGAATTACATGACTGTACTTGAATCTGGACTACCCCCATGGCTTGTTTTTATCTATGAAATGTGACAGAAATGTCATTGTGCCAGTTCCAGGCTCAGGCCTTAAGGGGCCTTGTGTCATGTAAAGCCAGCCGCTAAACGAGTCCAATGATGTTACTGCCAAAAAAGCCCATGTGGAGAGAGAGGCCTTGGTGGCTGAGGGACTCTAGAGGGAGAACAGGAAGAGCCCAGCCAGCCCCTGGGCTCCTGCATCCATCACCTCGCCTCAGGCACCAGCCATGCGGGTGAAGCCATTTGGACTTTCCAGGCCCAGTTGAAACACCTGTCAGCAGTTCCCCAGGGCAACAGTGGAGCAGACTGGAGCCATCCCCACTAAACTCTGCCCAAATTTCAGTATTGTGAGCAAATAAATGATTTTGTCGATTTAAGGCAGGCAGAGATTATGGATTTCAGAAATCTAGAAAGTGTATCTACCTATAGTAAGGGGAGGAAATCATTAATGAATGAATAAGAAGAATGGGGATATTTATTACAAGAACATATGTCATTCTCTTGAGTGCCAACGTAGAAAACCTCAAGGAAGTCATTGCAAGACCATAATTAAATATAATTAAAGAAAGACTTACGTATGGAGCACTATATCTCTAGAGCAACTTCATCCAATAGAGATACAATATTAGCCACACAGATAATTTAACAATTTCTGGTAGTCATATTGATTAAAAAGCAAAAAGCAACAGATGGAATTATTTTTGTAATATATTTAACTTAACCAAATATATCCAAAATGTTATTATTTCAATATTCTATTAATATGAAAATTAATGAGATATTTTTACATTCTTTTTTGTTTTTGCAAAGTTTTTGAAACTCAGTGTATATTTTATATTTTACACATATAGCACATCTGAAGTCAAACTAGTCACATTGCAAGTTGCCGTGAGATAGAGAAAAAAAACTGTGAGGATGAGGAGAACTGAGAATTTGGAATCCCAGCACTTTGGGAGGCTGAGGCAGGGGGATTGATTGAGGCTAGGAGTTTAAGACCAGCCTGGGCAACATAGTGTAGCAAGTCTCTCTCTCTCTCTATATATGTATATAATATATAGTATATTATATATTGTACATGTATAAGATATATTTATATAATATAAATTATATACTATATACGTATATATTTATATGAAAACATATAAAAACTAAAAAACATAAAAACATGTATATGTAACATAAAAGGAGAATTGAGAACATGTAGCAGAGACCGTTAGCATTTATCATACATCCTATCTATACATGCATTTGTCCATTCCTCCATCCCAGACTCCCTTGAAGTTAGAGACCATGTGATTAATTTGTAGCTAATATATGTGGAAGGAAGTTATGTAAACATCTTCCATGCCTGGTCCTTAAAGCCATCCCATGCAGTTTTCCAGCTCTCTCTTTTCCTGCCATGGTGATTTGGAAGCTGTGTGGTCCAGATGGCACTGCTACAAGATGGACACTGGCCACTTACCCAAACCCTGGCTGTGATGTGAGCAATCAGGGATCTTTTGTCTTGGTAATTCACTGGGATTCCAGGGCTTGTCTCTTGCAGCAACTCGCATTGACGACCCAATATGTGAAGAGAGAACTACTTAGGCATTGGAAAAGGCACACTAAGAACATTAGTAGTGATATTAACTGAATTGTCAAAAAAAAAAAAAAAAAGAGTCTTGTTTTGCTATAAAAGTAGAAACCATGGGAAAAGAAAGAAAAAGAAATAAGATGACACTTATCCAGTAAAAGCTCAGCCTTACGAATGGAAGAGAAATGGGATTTAATTGAAGAAGCAGGTTGAACTTTATAAAGCTCAGCTAAGATCTGCTTGAAAGGAGATGGAAATATAAGAAGAGGAAACAGAAATGGTAATCTGGAGGATATAGAGACATATCCATCTGCTGCAGGAAAAATACAGTAGAAAGCAGTGTTTCTGCTACTGTTCAATAAGTCTTAATTTATGCAAGTTCCAGAAAAAGCCAAATTCTGAGTATAGGTGAGATTTTGGAGGAGTAGCATGTGACCGAGGACATACTGGCTGTGAACTTTGCTTGGAGAGTTTCCTGTTATGAACTCAAGATACCCATGTTAAGATGCCACACACTCTAGGTCAAGAGAGAAATGAAATTTAAACACAGGATCGACACCAAGGAAAAGGAAGGAAAGTCCAAGAAAACTTGAGAATTTTAGGTGCAATGACTGCAAAGTTTTGCAGTTTGCGAGAAAACAAGATTGTTTCAAAGACAGAGGGTGGATTTTTCTTCCCGAACGCGAGAAACAGCATCATACTTTACCTCCTGGCACCACACATACATACAGCTGTGAAAGTGCTAGAATTAGGATGCTATCCTTAATCTCTCCATTTTTAATGGTAGCAAAGAAAAAACAAAAACAGAAACAAAAACAAAACAAAACCAGTTTGAGAGTTGGCCACAGAACTCCACTCAAGGAAAAATGAGGCTTGTTTGTAAAACCACCTTCACTGGCATATTTAGTTTTGAAGTTGAAGCTCTCTAGTGATAACCTGGATACATTTAGGTGGACAAAGAGAAAGCAAATAGGGCTTTTGGGGAAGATAAGACAATATGGATGGTTGGGAAAAAGATAAGTAAGAGACAATACGTAGAAGGCAGGAGATACGGGGAGAAATACTTGACAATGAAAAATTTCTGGTATCTGCAGGACATTCAAAGGAGATATTATTCAATTTTGAAATGGGTAGCTCTGTTGAACTTTTAAAATAATGCATAGATCAGTTATACACCCTCTTCACATCCTCCTTAGCCTCCAACAGTTAGTTACACAGATGCCAAGTGGGTTGGTGTTTTGGAGAAAGCAAGGAAATGGGACTCTGTTTCCTGTGAAGGCAAGGGCAAAGTTAAGGACTGAGAAAAACTATATGAGCTGACATATGAGGGAAAGGAATTCAGAGTTAAGGGGGAATAGAACATGAGAGGCAGTTCTGACAACTTCAAGCTCCTAGGATTTGCAGACATCTTGGGAGTAGCGCTGGACTTCTACAGGTTGGCATAAAGATGATGTCAGTTTTATGTAAATGTCAGGGGAAAAGTGATTCTTAGTGATGTCTGGATTGCCTGATCAATTCTCATTGATTTTGTAGTCTAAAATTTTCTGGATGTTATCACCACTTCTTTCCATTTAATCTGGCAGTGCCCTCATCCAAGCTTCCATTGTTTCTTGCTGAGGCTTCTGCCATAACTTCCTAAATGGCCTTTTGGATTCCTGTACAGTTAGCCCTTTGTGGGTTCTGCATCTGTGGCTTCAACCAACTGTGAATAGAAATTATGAAAAAAATAATAAATAGCAATATGACAATAAAAATAATATACATTTTAAAAATAGAGTATAACAACTATTTACATTGTATAGGTATTATAAATAATCTAGAGATGATTTAAAGTACTATATATGGAAAGATGTGCATAGGTTATATGCAAATACTATGTCATTTTATATAAGGACCTTGAGCATTTGAGGACTTTGGTATCCTTGCAGGGTCCTGGAACCAATCTCCCATGAATATGGAAGGATGACTGTATTTCTCACTTCAAATTCCTCTAAGAACAGCAGCCAGAGGATTACTTGTTGGGGAAGTGATGAGGACATCTATGTTAAAAATGGTTTAATGTCTTCTAACCACCCTTATCGTAAGGACCAAAATCTGGAACATACTCTATTAAAGACTTATTTAGGGAGGGGGACAGACACAGGCACAGTGAGTCTCTGTGATATAATTTGGGTGCTAGAACATTGCTTTTGTGTGGGGAAATATTGCATGAGGGAACTGACTGGACTAAAAGCCAATATCATGGCTGCTTTGGGTTCTTGGCATTTGTTTCTCTTTTCTAACGTTGTATGTTTGTATGTGTCTTGGTTGTGTGTGACAGTCTTCAAAGATTAGCTTTTTGTAACTTTAAAGACATGAAAGCCATGAGAGCTTTCCCACTGGGTGATGCTCCATCTTTGGAGATGCTGCAGAAGCTAAAGCACTCCCAGTAAAGGGCAGTTGGTGTATGAGGCCTGAAGAAGTAATTGACACAAATACCCTTGAGTGAGGTTCCTCTAGGTGGAATTGGGACAGGGATCTAGTTTTGACCTCTCATCTTGCTTAGAAGGGTGGCCACTTCTTATTTTTGCCTGTCCAGTCATCTTCCAATTCAGAAGCTTTATCTATCTAATCCCCTGTGGTTCTAGTGGGTCTGAGAGTCTCAATACATATGCTGAGCCTGACCAATCATAAACTCCATGCATTATAAGCAGAGATTGGTCCAGAAGTGAGCACAGGAAGCAAGCCAGACTGATCAAGTTGCTGACTTGCTTTCATGTTTTCAAGACACTGAAAACATGAAAGAGACTGAAAAAGAGATTGACTTTTGTATTGTTAAAGGCCTAGCACTAGGCTTCACTAAAGTTAGAGTCACTATTGGATTTCTTCTATCTATCTATCTATCTATCTATCTATCTATCTATCTATCTATCTAATCTGTCTATCTATCTAATCTGTCTATCCATCTATCTATTCTTTTATCCGTCTATCTATCTAGAATTGTTCATGGTAGAGAGTTTGGTGCCAATGGCCTCACATCATTTTAGTTATACTGCTAAGCAGTCTGGAGCGTATAAGTAATCTGGTAATTGAGCTTATACAATATATTTGGGCTCAGTGATAAACTAGGAGAGAGTAGTAATTATGTAATGTTCTGGTCCATCACAAGTCATAAGCTTTAGCCTTCTGACAGGACTCAGTGGATACATAGGCGCAGGGATCTGGAGAAGTGATGATATGAGGGTGAAACAATTTGTTGCTATTTCACTAATTCTGCTTATGTCAGTAGGGGAGAGGGACCATAATTTGCCTAATGACAGTTGTGTGGTGAGGCAATGCTTAATAAGAGAAAAAAAAGATTATAATATTTGCGCCATAGAATGACATTTGAGGCACCTTCATTTTTTTTAAATTCCAATGGAGACATTGATAAGCATTTTTCATCAACTCATGTTTATTAGTGAGTACAGTCATTGTGCTATAGAAAAGAATACAGAATCTAGAAATAGATTAAAAAATAAGCTCAACTGATTTTTGACAAAGATGAAAAACCAATTTAATGAAAGAAAGGTAGCCTTTTCAACAATTGATACTGGAGTAGTTAGACATTCATAGACCAAAATGTTAATCTTTACCTAAACCTCACACCTTCTGCAAAAAACAAAATGAATCACAGACTTAAATGTAAAACATTAAACTATAAAACTTTTAGAAAAAAAATTGGGTAAAATCTTGGAATCTAGGAATAGTCAAAGGTCTTTGGATCTTAGGCTTGACACCAAAAGCATGATTTATAAATAAAAAAGTAATAATTAGTGCTTCACTAAAATTAAAAACTTTTGTCCTGTGAAAAACCCTGTTAAAAAGATGAAAAGACAGTCTAAAGACCGAAAGAAAATTTTTGCGAACCACATATCTGAAAAAAGACTAATAAGGATGAAAAGACAAGCTAAAGACTGGAAGAAAATGTTTGCAAACCACATATCTGAAAAAAACTAATAACTAGATTACACAAAAAAACTCTTACAACTCAACAGTAAAGAGAAACCATCCAATTAGAAAACGGGCAAAAGACATTAACAGACATCACACTAAAGAGGATGTACAGGTAGGAAATAAGCACATAAAAGGATTTTTCACAGCCTTAGCCATTTGGAAAATGCAAATTAAAACCATAGTGGAATATCACCATACACCCATCAAAATGGCTATAATAAAAAATAGCGGCAACATCAAACGGAGTGAGGATGTTGTGAAACTGGGCCACTTATACATTGCTGGTGGAAGTGCAAAATTCTAGAACTACTCTAAAAAGCAGTTTTGGAGTTTCTTAAAAGCTCAACATGCAGTTCTCTGACCCTTTAGGTTTTGGAGTCTTCTGCCACTACCGCTAAATTCACACGGAGATACTAATAAAAAGGCATCATTTGAAAGGTTTTACAGATTGGACATAAATGACGTATATGAACTTGAGAGCTATTCTGTGCAGAAATCATTTTGTGTATTTCTTGGAAATACTGTAATTTTACACAATCACCACCATCATTACGAGCTCTATGTACCTGATTCTCTTGAGGCTGCCAATGTGATTCTTTGGTGAGAAACAGTAGAAAGGGCAGAAACCACTTTTTACAACATGAGTCTACTGCTCGCTCTTTGGCACTTAGAAGAGAAGGAATTGAGATAATTAAAGAGTGTTACCTGGACTCCTTTCTCTGCATTGGTCATTCGTTGCCACTCACTTAGCTGTAAGAGGTGTTTCTTCCCTCTGGAGCCGGGCCAGCAACTTTTTGCTTTCTAGCAGCCTTTGCTTGCCCAGCCACCAGGGCATTTTTGCCAGTCCACATTCTTACCAAGGAACCGAGCTTCCTATTTCTAGGGATGAAATCGGCAAGGCAAAATATAAGTTTCAGTTAATCCGGTCTCATAGATTCAGTAGCTCCAAAGCAATGATGTACCAGGTTGAGTTTACATATGACCCATGTTTTCACTTGAAAGTACCATCGCAGCCTGCTCCCTTGAGAAGAGGGTTGCAATTAGTAAGACTATTGCCAGGGTTACGAGAATATCATGGGTGGTGGTTGTTGCTCTAACTTCCTGGATCTGATCAACAAGAAAAGAAAGAGGACAACAAGGAACGACTGCAATGTACACATCCTCCCTTTGATTAGGAAATGCCACAGTGAAAGGTATCTAGCATTGGTATCCACAGAGTGGTATCAGAACTCAGGACATGTCAGTCAAGCCCTGGGATACAATACATTTATATGTCTACTTCCCGAATTTTTATTTTCCTAAATTTACCTTTTCCCTTTGCAAATCCTATATTTATCGCCCAAATCAATGATTTGCAGCCCTGGCTGTATGTTAGAATCTCTTATGGTGACATTTAAACACTTTCTGTGCTTGGAGCCCGAGAACCTAGATGTAATCGGAAGGAGACCCAGACTTCCACATTTTATAAAAGCTTTCCAGGTAATACTGATATGCAGATGAAGGTGAGAACCCTGCTCAGCCTCATGAATGCCCCCTACTCTGGAAAGCTAGACGTTCAGGTGCTAACATTTAAAAGGCTAATCAGGGAGCTGGTAATGTACCACGTTTTGGGGGAGCTGCCGTGGAGCCTCCATAGTTTTCTTGGAGTCCTATATTTGTGGTAAATCCACATCCCCAAAATGTCCCATTTTCAGTGGAATGACACTCTCTCACATCCTCTAATTTAATTTTTATTGTAATTTGTGTTTTCAAGATCCCTTGGTCCCTTCGTTTTGCTTCCTTATCACATGACCAAATGGTGACATATACCATTGAAGAGCTGATTTCTGAGTAATGAAGACTATAATATTTGCCCTAGTTTTTGGCAAAATACCAGTGGTAGAGGTACTCTTTTGGAAATTCTTTTATAGAAAACTTAAAGTTCGATTCTCTAAGGGTTGCTAGTGAGGACAGTCCTCTGTCCTTTTGATAAACAAACGGGTTAGATTTATTGACACCATGTGAAGTATCTTTTTTTCTCAATTCACAGTGCTTGAGAAGTGGCATCCCTCAACTCTGCCCAAGGTTTTCAGAGGAATGAAATCTCACAAAGTGGTTCTTTATGTCCACGGGCTGTTGATAATGACATACTTCTCTTTTCCTTTTTCGCCAGAAGAATTGTTAATTGCCTCATTTTTAGATTGTTATTGGGATCTATTAATACGCTGATCAGCAAAGACATTTTCAAAACAGAATTTGTAAAGCAAAGTGTGTGCCCTTCTTTTAGAAGGAAGTACTACAGCTTTTCTGGATCAAATGTCTTTGTCATTGGAATAAAAGAACATCTTTTCTGTCCACTTGAACACACTGAATTGAATTAGATCTACCCCCTTTTGATCTTGGCATTTTCAAAGTCATGAATAAAGCATTTTGCTGGGGCAGAATGAGATTTCTGCTTTGCAGACATGACTTGTGAAAGGTTAGAAGACAACTTACCAGGATTAACATCATATTTTAAAAGTTCTACTTATTATTGTTTGCATTTCCTGTGGTCATGGATTTAGCAGTTGGGTGAAAGGAAGTAAAAGTGAATTTATAGAATTTAAGAAAACTTTCTTAGTGGTAGTTTAGCATAATCAAAACTCAAAACTTCTTAGAAGATATTTTATTTGCCGAACATCAGTATATCTTAAACAGAAATATAGGTATTAAAATACAAACTTCATGTAAAAACCAAGTACAATAACTAGTATTACTATTTGAATTTATAAAATTACCTTACTTCAAGTACAAGAAATTGAACCCAATTATTGGGTTTCATTCTGATTACAACCTTAGGGGACAATTTGTTATTTCATGGAGGTACATAATACTTAGGAGGTTTGTTTTAGTTATAAATATAGTACAGGGTTATTACTGGAAGTAATAACCATATAGGATGGAAAAAAGTTATCTTGCTATGTGTCTTGAAATGATTTTTAATTTACAGTTTGAAAGACAAATTTTTCCTCTGTAATGGTTCCAAATGTTATTTGTGCAATGAAAAGCCTTGTCTTTACAAGTAGAGTTATAAAGAAGGAGGCATTATTTTGCTTACTCATAAAAATAGGCTAAATGTCATCAAATTTAAATTTGATTAAATTTGAATCCAGTGGCTAAAGCATTGTTAATGAAAAGATGAAATGAGAGAAGAAATGTCTGAAAGAAGTCAGTGACCCAAAATCGCAGACCAAGCTTGTGGAAGTAGCGCAGGCTTCTCTCGTTCATCTCTAATTCCCAGTTCATAGTTTTAGGGTCTCCCTCTCTCCAACACTGACACAGAGCAGCTCTGTCTTTTGCAGTGTTTCTTCAAGTAAATCACTGTCGCCTGTAAGAGTTCCCACATAGTTAAGAATGCTTAACTGGAATCAAGCTTGCATAATTCATGATTACAGAGTGATAAAAACCAAGCTTTTGTTTGGGGGATAATTATATAATTCAATAAATAATTCACATTATCTCATTAGTGTCTTATCATAAACAGAGATTTCTTTCCCCCCATTCTGTATAACTCCCCTCACTCTGCATTCTTTTTTTTGGTGGGGAGGGTACTTAGGAAGTAGGGGTTGTTGAATGTGATTGATCTATGGAGTCTTTGGACAAATCCAAGTGGTCCAAGATTAGAGAACATTTAAACACACTTAGGCCGGAATGTACTAAGTTCATCTACTCACAAAACGTACTTATGCAATTATTCGTCATTGGGAAAATGCAGAATTTTATGATGGTTGAATACTAGTTTTCCAGAAGATTTTAGTTTTACTTCTACTTACATAATTGCGTGCCAGAAATTTGGCATGAAGGTGCAAATCTGTATTACAGCTTTCCCATTTTGTGATAGTTGGAGCAATGTAGTTAGTTAAATTCCCCACTTTGCTCTGCAGCCTGATTCCACCACATTGATATGTAAGATTTCACTTTTCATATAGGAAAGGGCATCATTGAATTTCCTGGAATAAAACAATGGCAGAAAAGAAAAGTCAGACATTGCATACTTGCTGTAAAAGAAGCAATTTAATGTGTGTAATGAATTTGCACAAAGGAGGTAGTATTCAGATATTTTTAGGGTAAAAAATTTTTTTCTATTTCATATGTAAAAGGAAACATCCAATATTTTATCAGAAAAATTACTTTGAATTAGAAAACATTGCTATGAAAAGAAACTAAACTATATTGAGTGTATACTTAACCTCAGACTATTTTAAACTCAAAAGTAGATCCTTTAAATCAGTAAATAACCATTATCTGCTATTGTCACAGGATTATGTGTAAATGTATGCTTATACCCCTTATTTTATTATTTAATAAGTAAAACAGACATTTTGCACTATTTCATACTAAAGATACCCAGTAAATAATTTTCTGAAATGAATAGATACATAATGGTAAATGCAAATTTAGTGTCTTCCTGCCTGAAGTATGGTTACCTCCAGTTTACTCAGCTCCAATTCCCTGGTTTTATTGTATTCATATTTTCTAAATATAGGGCTATATTGAAAGGAAAAATAAAAGATATCCGTTAAAAGTAAATATATTTACACATTCTATATATTTGGGTTTTAAATTGTGCATGAAATAAAATGAATGTCTTTTTAAATGCTAAAATCATATAAAATATATAAAATCATATAATACATTAAAAACTTAATCTGGTAGCTCTGTGAATTTTTAGGCTGCCAATAGAAAAAGTGGGATGAAAACAACTGATGATCTGCTGCTTCCAGATCCAGAATTGTAACCTTGGACAGAACACCTAAAGAATCAGCTTAAATTACTCTGACAGAACAGGAGGAAAGAAAAAAGCCTTTTGGTTTTTGTGGATAACATTTTGCATACGTAGTTTTGTTAGGAAATGAGATATTCTACACAAATATCCTAGATAACTAAGCCTAAAATAAATATCTAACCGTCGTCTATTAAAAATAACTTTAAGAAATATTATATTTGTTCCCCTATGTTTTTTCAACAGTGACAAAATTCTAACCTGATTACCTTTGATTTGAGAGCTCAGTGGTGTTAACCTGATGATCTCTGAGGACTTCCAATGCTGTCTCCAGTAAGCCACACCACCTGGTCTTGGCATATTCCAAATTACATTAATTCTCCTCATAGTATGATTTCCCCTTTAATCAATATCAGATTTCTTTGAAACAATGTGTTGGAGAGCAAAATTTAAAAACTCTAAGATCATGATACTTAAACAAATATAAAATGAACCCTTGTTAATTATTTTACAGTCTATTAATTAATGAGGGAACCAGTAAGACATTTCAACCTGCTGGAAAAAGAACAAGAATAGACATATACAGAGACGTTCGGGAATGCTGAAATAAATTTATGCGTATTTGTAAAATTAGTCAATATCCACTGGGCAATAGTCAGTTGTTTTCCACCTTACAAGAATACTTGCATTATGATTAGCTTTCATTAATTTACGAAGTTGTACAATGGTTTAAAGATAAATAATGGTTGAGTGAATCCAAAGGAGTGAACTGGCCAGGACTCACTAATCTTTTCACCCATTTCAAAGTCTTTTACAATTTTTTTTTTGACAAATGAAATAAAAATACTTATTACTAACCATTCCTGGTACTGTTCTGAGAACTTCACATGTATTAACTCGTTTTGTGTTTCCAAAACTATTGTATTAATAATAATCATCACTAGTACTAATAAGAGGAAGCATGCTACGATCCCGCCTTTCCTGATGTGCTCTCATAGGTAGCAAGGGGTGGGATTGGACCCTGCGTCATTTGGCTGCATCTCTAGTCTTTATGCTATACTGTAACTACTATTGTACTTTAACTTTTCACAGGCACATTTCATTGTAGCTGATTATAAAGATAGCTAACAAAATCCTTCGTTTTGCTATTTGCAACACACAAAATGAATTGATTTCCACATTAACATTACCATGGAAAATCACCTGTATAAAACTCTTAAGTCAATAGTCTTAGTTACAAAATATTCACTGCTGGCTTTGGAACCATGCTTCATTGGGCAGCTCTAAGCATTCTTCTGAATTAGCAGGTATGACTTCGTGTTAACTGCTGTTTTTAATCACCATTTCATCACTGTCTTCAAGTAGGAGGAAATCTAACTTTTGGATGGATGGTACCGATACTAAATGTAGATTTCACAAAATGTTACTACATTGTAGTAAGTACTGTAGGTTACTATAAAGTTTGTTTCATGGAGTTCAAATTTGATGGTATATCTTAAAATTTTAGATATATTTTTAATGGAAAATAACAATAATCAAGATGAAATAATGTACCAATCTTTACGTAAATTCAATATTTCCAGATCATCTTTATAAAAATAATATTACATAAAATTATCTCTAAACCAATGGTTTTCAAAGTGTAGTCTTTGAAACTCTGTAAGGAGATTCATAAAGCAAACTATTGTTTTCATCATAACAGTAATATATTATTTGCCTTTTTCATTGGGTTTACATTTGTAATTGGTGCAAAATCAGTGGTGGGTAAAACTTTGGAAACTTAGTAAAAGCAATGTAGTACTAGTAAGACAGGAGAAAAATGCAGTTTCACTTAACAATGTCTTTAATGAAGCAAAATAAGTATAAATTTTATTAACTCTTGACTCTTAATTACACATCTTTTTAATGATCTCTGTGACAAAATGAAGAGTAGGCATAAAGCATTTCTGCTGCATATGAAAATTATGATGAAACACCATTTTTACTTAAACAGTGACTAACAGACAAATTATTCATATTCAGAGTTGAATATTCAGCAGATACTTTCTCTGAAATGAAAAAAGGAGCTATCTTTTTAAGAAAAACAATTGAGTACATTTTGCTAGTTGTGTAATTCAGGCTTTCATATCAGTTTGAATTTTGTACTTTCTTGATGAATCTTATAATTATATTATCAAATGTGCTTCTAAAAATAATATTTTATAATGCATGTGCCAAAATTTAGAAGTTCTACTTAGCTTGGTGGGCCAATATTTTCCAAGTAACTAATGTTTGATTTTACAAAATTCATGGGTAAAATTTCCATTTATATGCAATATAGACTAGTGGATATTAGTATGTGGAATATGAAAATTTATTTATATGGATTTAGATTCTACATTAGTGCCAATGTTTAAAAACCTAGTAGTTGTTGAGTGTTGGTGGAATAGTGAAGAAAAATCACAAATATTTTTAAAGGCTATGAAAGCACTCTTTTTTTTCCAGTAACGTATCCCAATTAATTGAGTGCAGAATCAGATATGGGAGTCCAGCTGGAGTCCAGCCAGAAATTAAAGAGATTTGCAAAAATGTAAGATGATGCCACTCTTCTCACTGAATTTTTGTTTTAGAAAAAATAGGGATTTTTAAAGTAAAATTATTATCTTTATATGATATAAATTTATTACTAGTATTTTTAGGTACATTAATAACTTTTAAACATTTTATTTTCTATTATAGAAATATTAGTATATCTAACCCACATAGAAAAGACTCTGGGGTACTCAATAATTTTTGATACTATAAAGAGATCTAGAAACTAAATACTTTGAAACACAACTGGCCTTTACTTTGAGTCATTATTTATTGTTTTTCTCTTCATTAATTAAATAAAAGTGATGATGTTTCTTCACTCGTGGAACTTCTGTTTTAATGGAAGAGACCCAGGGAGAGGGGTAGGCTTAGCAGCGTTAGGGGAAATGAAGTCTGTCTGGGGATACATTAAATTTGTATATATAGGTGTGGAATTTAAAGCATTATTATTTTTACTTCTGACTTGGTTTTTATTGTAAACAAAAGAACTAAGTCCTTAAATTAGGCACTCGTGTTGAAAGCTCTTAATGCTTAAAATAAACATTTAAACATGAGTTGCAATTCCTCTTTTCCTTTATAAAACCCATATTTTTGGCAATCATGGCACACATACTTTTATTTAGAATGAATATTTAGTGTTTTAAATGCATAATAATGATCAAATTGATCATTTTTTAACTTTTCACTTCATAACACACTCATGCCAAATTTATATATATATATTTAAATTTCTTTTATGGAAATTAAATTATATATAATTATACATATATACACACATATATACACATATAATTTCAGGAGTGTTGGAAAAACAGAGAAATGTGGGACAAACACACATATTTGTCTGCTTTTCTCATACTACTGAAACTGCTTTCTTAAAGGTCATCAATGTTATATTAATCCCCTAACTTATATTCTTCGTGAAAACTTTTTTTTTTCTTTTTTTCCTTGAGATAGAGTCCCACTCTGTTTCCCAGGCTGGTGTGCAGTGGCGCGATCTCAGCTCACTGCAACCTCCACCTCCCAGGTTCAAGCGATTCCCCTGCCTCAGCCTCTCAAGTAGCTAAGCGGATTACAGGTGCCTGCCACCACGCCTGGCTAATTTTTGTATTTTTAGTAGAGACAGGATTTCACTATATTGGCCAGGCTGGTCTCAAACTCCTGACCTCGTGATCTGCCCAACTCACCCTCCCATAGTGCTGAGATTACAGGCCTTAGCCACTGGTCCCCAGCCAAAAACTTTTCCATTGTATTTTTTTTTTTTTTTAAATATTTTAAGTTCTAGGGTACATGTGCACAACGTGCAGGTTTGTTACATATGTATACTTGTGCCATGTTGGTGTGCTGCTCCCATTAACTCGTCATTTACATTAAGTATATCTCCTAATGCTATCCTCCCCCCTCCCCACAATAGGACCCGGTGTGTGATGTTCCCCTTCCTGTGTCCAAGTGATCTCATTGTTCAATTCCCACCTATGAGTGAGAGCGTGTGGTGTTTGATTTTCTGTTCTCGTTATAGTTTGCTGAGAATGATGGTTTCCAGCTGCATCCATGTCCCTACAAAAGACACAAACTCATCCTTTTCTATGGCTGCATAGTATTCCATGGTGTATATGTGCCACATTTTCTTAATCCAGTCTGTCACTGATGGACATTTGGGTTGATTCCAAGTCTTTGCTATTGTGAATAGTGCTGCAATAAACATACGTGTGCATGTGTCTTTATAGCAGCATGATTTATACTCCTTTGGGTATATACCCAGTAATGGGATGGCTGGGTCAAATGGTATTTCTAGTTCTAGATCCTTGAGGAATCGCCACACTGTTTTCCACAATGGTTGAACTAGTTTAGGGTCCCACTAACAGTGTAAAAGTGTTCCTATTTCTTCACATCCTCTCCAGCACCTGTTGTTTCCTGATTTTTTAATGATAGCCATTCTAACTGGTGTGAGATGGTATCTCATTGTGGTTTTGATTTGCATTTCTCTGACGACCAGTGATGATGAGCATTTTTTCATGTGTCTTTTGGCTGTATGAATGTCTTCTTTTGAGAAGTGTCTGTTCATATCCTTTGCCCACTTTTCGATGGGGTTGTTTGTTTTTTTCTTGTAAATTTTTTTGAGTTCTTTGTAGGTTCTGGATACTAGCCCTTTGTCAGATAAGTAGATTGCAAAAATTTTCTCCCATTCTGTAGGTTGCCTGTTCACTCTGATGGTAGTTTCTTTTGCTGCGCAGAAGCTCTTTAGTTTAATTAGATCCCATTTGTCAATTTTGGCTTTTGTTGTCATTGCTTTTGGTGTTTTAGACATGAAGTCCTTGCCCATGCCTATGTCCTGAATGGTATTACCTAGGTTTTCTTCTAGGGTTTTTATGGTTTTAGGTCTAACATTTAAGTCTCTAATCCATCTTGAATTAATTTTTGTATAAGGAGTAAGGAAAGGATCCAGTTTCAGCTTTCTACTTATGGCTAGCCAATTTTCCCAGCACCACTTATTAAATAGGGAATCCTTTCCCCATTTCTTGTTTTTGTCAGGTTTGTAAGAGATCAGATGGCTGTAGATGTGTGGTATTATTTCTGAGGGCTCTGTTCTGCTTCATTGGTCTATATCTCTGTTTTGGTACCAGTACCATGGTGTTTTGGTTACTGTAGCCTTGTAGTATAGTTTGAAGTCAGGTAGCGTGATGCCTCCAGCTTTGTTCTTTTGCTTTAAAGTTCATATGGAACCAAAAAAGACCCCGCATTGCCAAGACAATCCTAAGCCAAAAGAACAAAGCTGGAGGCATCACGCTACCTGACTCCACTGCATTTTCAATACCCTTCTGTCTCACAACTGGAAACTCTCTTTTTGTTCTCTGTTAACACTGGATTATTTTCTTCGGCCTCCTATAAATCTATCTTAAACATAGGTGTCACTCAAATTCTTGTTTTTGACCTTCCATTAGTAAATTACTTTATAAATTTTTGCTTGTGGTTTACACTTCCCTACTGTCTCCATTACCAACTTTACTTCCCTGTACAGCTGTCTCATATAACTTCCCATTAACCATTGCACACTAAACACTTCTCCCAATCCACCTCCCAAGTGTTCTACGATTGTTACCATCAGTTAACAATTCCGTGACTAACAAATATCATCTCATGTTTTAACATTTGAACAAATAGTGGTCCACAATCATATCATTGTTCTAATAATCTAATGAAGTAGGCATACCCCTATAATTGTCCAGTTTTAGTGAAGAAATAGAATAATTTTCATAAGACAGAAATTTTAATAAATGCCAAGGACAGGAATTACTTCAGTTTTCCTGATTTGGTATTGATGGGCTTTTAAAATTCATTCTGTTGCCAAACTCTGACGATCTTATTTCCATATGACTTACAATCACAGCAACACAAAGGCATACTGCTACAGTTGTGGTGAATGAAGTGTGTGATAACATTAATAATGTTTACACTGCTTACAAAGCATGATCATTAAAATGGGGTAACTAACCAATTTTGAAGACAATTATAAAAGAGAATTTCAAAATATGTTTTGTGCAAGGGGGGCATCCTTGCAATAAATTCCCTCCTAAAGTGATCATGTGTAAGAACAGCAATGCACTTGGAAAGGTTCTCTTAATGCTCATGACCAAACAGCTCCCCATAATCATGTAGATTTAGAACATAGACGCATGAGAAAGATATTTAAACTAAAACTTGATTCAGAGGAAATTAGGAAAGTATTTTTATACTTACACTTAAGCAGGGCTTTAATATTTTTGATACATAACCTCTTTGGTTTCACACAATCACACCAATAAGTAGTCACCCTGTTATCAAGCAGAAAGGGTGACTTACAAAGGTTAAAGATGAGTTTAACTTCAAGCAACTGGTTGCAGGAGAACCAGCCTGGACTCAGAGTTTCCTGATTAGTAGTTCAGCAAGTGATAACTACTGTACTCTCTAATGTCACACAGAGAAATTTCAGCAAGGTGTTCAATTAGCCAAGATGAGACCTTCATCCCAGTACAGTAATCAAACACACTTAACCTTTTAAGCTGTGGTTTTCATGTATGCTTTTTAGAAATCAGGGCTAGTAGTAATGTTGCCATCATATCTCTACAGAGTAGTAGCTCCTGACCTAAGGGTTTTTAATTTTCAAAGAGTATTCCCCTGTTGGTAAATCCCCACCAATGTTATTTGTGAATAGTTACAAAAGGCTCAAATACACTGGAAAGAGAGCAGGAACTCCTTTTTATTCATGTGATGATTCTTGTCCTGATTTATGGCCATTGGAACTGATTTCTAGTGTTCTTAGCACAGCAGGTCAAGAATCACATGCATTTCTCATTTTTAGAACTGAGATTATCTTTCCTTTTTGGATGTATACCAAGTCCTCCACGTAGAAGTATATCATGCAGAATCCCCCCTGCTATACCTTGCCAAGGTGATTTTAAAATCCTGAATATAGTGCAGCATTTACATTAACAACATTTACACTAACAACATTTCTTGTGCAAAAATTTATGTTGGGCTAGGAAAAAAATAGTATTTTTTTGGCTTTTTTGTTGTTGTCGAAGACATGCTGCTGTGTAACCATTTAAGTATTTCCTATATTCATTTTCTTATCTACCTACTACCTACAGTTCTAAGACTCAAGCTATAACATCCCCAAATGTCTATTCTGCTAACATTCTAATAGGACTTCATTATAAACTTGCACAAATAAATGCCTTAATTCTTTAAACATCTCTAGAAAATGAAGTTATATACTTTCATAATAACACTATATTATAGTCTACTGTCTTCTCACTCGGGGGAAATATATACATATGTGTGTGTGGATGTGTATGTATGTGTGTGTGTTTACATATGTATATACATATAATGAAAAACTATAATGTGGAATAATTTAAAATATAAATCAAGTATATGGAAAGTGTAATTTTATTATGGCCTCACAAATAATGGTGAGAAAATTTAGGTGCTTTGGATGAGATGGAAGTGTGTTAGTCCTACTTTTAATGAATATTCATATTATGGATGAAAGTTGAACACAGGTATTGAATTAAGTTCCAATTCAAAGGAAGTGAATTAGGTCTCAGAGAAAACTGTACATGGAGTTAAAATTCAGCTTGTTGAGATTCTGCTTTGTTTATGCAATGTAGTGTTAGTTCATGATAATGTACATAAGTTGCATGACAGTTCATCCATTTTTCTGGATTTCATGATAGTTCAGTCTACCTTTTATTTCATGCAATTTTGTCATATCTGTACATATAGTTATGGGACCAGAAGATTATTATGTTTTAATTCAAAAATTTAGGAACTCTGTGAATATAATGTATATAAGCTTAGAGAAATTACACATAGAAAATACTAACTAGTGCTGATCTGTATTGTATCTTCTCTGAAGGTGCTAGATTAGGACTAAGGGTAAGTCTTTTATTATCCTGGCATCTTGTAAAAGCATTTTTCTTCCAATTTAGCTTCTGCTTATATTTTAGCCATTTTCCCAGTTACTCCCAATCAACGGAGGTGTATTGGATGAAATCACTTGAATACTGTCAAACTCACTGTATTCCTATATTATATTGGTAATTACAAATAATTATGGCTAACAATACCATGAGTAAAATGTTTCAGGATATTGAAGTTAATGAATAATTAAATTTTATTAAACTCATTCTAATTATTGTTTTATTAAGTACTTTTCATTTTTCACTATGTTATCAAGTACTTTTATATTATGGTGTTGTGTTTTTCAAATATTATAAACTCCTAGTCAAGTCTAAAATTCGTTATGGTTGAGATTACCAAAGAGAAGAGCACATATAGATTATGTACTAGCCATGCTGGTGGGGAGTCTAATCTCAGTCAAAACTGTGTATATTATTATAGGGAAGAACACTCTATTTATTTGTCTTGCTTGCTCTGTGCACAAGCTAGACATAGTTATTAACCCCCAATGACATGGGCAGTCTTGAAAGCTGTATGTTTGGGTTGCTGGTTAATCTATGTCAGCAAAAATACAAAATAGACATTAGAAACCAAACTATATTCCTTAGTGCCTGAGAATGGGTACCGATAGTTTCTACTCTCTCCAAGGGAAGTTAGTCCATCTTGCTAATCTAATATAACTGAAACCCAACCACTATATCAGGAGGCATGATGGCAGTAGTCATTATGGGGAATGTCTCATTATGGGGAAAGCTCACCTACAAGTGAGCTTTAATTGTTCCTGCTGACAATTATCAAACTCCTTTCCGAATGATTTTCTCTACCCTCTTCCTATTCAATAAGTTAGAAACAGCTTACATTCACGTTTACAAAATTTCCATTAATTTGCTGTGAGTACTAAAAATTGACTCATTGAACTTGTAATAACTTCCACAATGAAATTTCACCTCCTGCTGCCAACCTCCAATCATCATAACTGTACAGACCATTGGCTTTCTACCAGTTTAGAGTTCTTTGATTTCTTTTCCAAAAATGTAATATGCTTATTTGTAGATGTTAAACAGTTCAGAGATCTGCCATGTGGATCTAGTAGTATTTTACTTTTTTCTACTAGAGGATCAGGCAAATATAAATAGGGAATGGTAATGACCATAGAAAGACATATCCCTTAGTTTCCAATCCCAGACTTGGCACACACATACACATGTGTATACACACACACGGATACAAATACACACACCAATAACCCTGAGGAAAAGAAAGAAAGAGTCTAGGAAGCTAAGGTTGATAGGTGGCAAAGATGACAGGCTTCACTACCACAGGGACAAAGCAAAGGTAGATATGTTCAATACCTTTAAAACGATCTTCAAGAAAAGAGTTTGCTTAGTTAAAGAAGAGTTGCAATTCTGTGAGGATCCCCTAGGTCTATGCCAACTCCCATCCTGTGCCCTACAGAAATAAATACCAGGGATACAATAGGAGAAGTACATCTTTGCATATGTGTGAGGAGAGGAGGGGGAGTGGGGAGAAAACAAGGAAAAAGAAATGATAGAGAGCTAGGGAATATCCTATCATATAATTGGTTGTTCTGTGTCCCCTTCTTTCTTGCTTGATCAGTGAGGAATAAATACTGGTGCATGTGTTAATACAACATATTCCGTGCACCCATCAAGTCAAGAATTGGCTACTTTTTCTGTGAGAAGACATACTTAAGGAAGTTTTTAAATAAGGCCAACTATAATTTCAAATTTAGATCAAGACTAATACTTAGTAATAAGAGATAATTTCAAACTACGTTGGTGTTTACCACCAGTATTTGATATTGTATATTTAATGTGCTCAAAAACCCCATGTCAACTCTTTTAAAATTCTAAATAAATTATTTAATCTTATAATAAGAGGAATGGAGGGAGTTTCTAGGGTTGGTTAATTCAGCAATTTAATGATTTTACCTGAAATTGAGTTATGTTTGTGTTTCTGCTCTTCCATCCCTAGCACATAGATGCAACCCTCAGGTCTATGATTATAGCAGCCCAATTTCATATTCCCGTGATAACATGTGGAGACCAAAGAGGGGCTGTTATTCATGTTGCTTAATTGTTTATTGTTCATATTTCATCTATGGAGAAGACTTTTTTGGAAGTTCTCCAAATTTCTGCATGTTTATTAGCTGGAATTGAGCTATATGCCTATCCCTAAATTAAACATTAACAGGGCTAATGGGATTCTTGAGAAAATGAACATGTCACATGACCCCCAAAATTTTCTCATGCCCCTTTACTACTCTTTCCTCCTTCCTTGACCATCTACAGACATCATTGATCTGATTTCTGTCACTATAGTTTGTAGTTTCTAAAGTTTTTGTAAATGTAATCACATGGTTTGTGTGCTTTTCTATGTGGCTTTTTTCCCAAATATTTTTGGAGATTCATCCATGTTATTATGTATAACAATAATTCATTCCTTTTTATTCCTGAGTAGTTTCCTATTGTGAGGATATGCCATATTTGTTTATGTTTTCACCAGTTGACATTTGAGTTGTTTCCAAATTTTTGTTAATACAAAGAAAGCTGACATAAATGTTTTTGTACAAAGTTTTGTGTGGACATATGCTTTCATTTCTCTTAGATAAATATGCTGGAGTGAAATGAATGGATCATATCCTCAACATTTTTATCAAATTGCCAAAGTGTTTATACTGTTTTCTGTTTTCATCACCAGCATCTGAGAGTTCCACTTACTTCACCTCTTTACCAATAGTGGCAGGATCTTTTTTTTTTTTTTTTAACTTTTAACCATTTTCCTGGGTGTTTAGTAATACACTATGGTGTGAATCTGTCCTTTCCTAATGGCTAGTGATGTTGATCATGTTTTATGTTTATTTATCATCTGTATCCTATCTTGTGTGATGTGTGTTCAAAATTTTTCCCCATTTTTAAAAACCGGGTTGTTTGACTTTTTTTATTGAGTTGTATGTATTCTTCTTATGGTCTTCATATAAATGCTTAATTAAGTGTATGTTACACATATTTTCCCCTGTCTGTGACCATTATGTTGTCATAAAAGTATGTGTTTTGAAAAACAGAAATTCTCTATTTTGTGGAAGTCCAATGTATTAAAATTTTTAGCTTACAGAATTATGAGAAAATAAACTTCTGTTGTTTAAGATACTTAGAGTCTGGTACTTCGTTATAATACAAATATAATGTATTCATTATAATACATTATAATACAAACTAATAAAATATCCAATTGTTCCAGCACTATTTGTTGAAAGGACTACCTTTACCCCACTGAGTTGCCTTTGCTCCTTTGGGCAAAGTCAGTTGACCTTATATCCGTGGGCCTATGTCTCATCCTGCTCTCTATTGATGTCCTATCCTGTTCTATTGATGTATTTTGATTCTAGTCTTGATGAAGGGCAGGCAAGCCCCAAAGTGCGACCGTAAGGGTTCTTGGCTTTTCCCAGGAAAGATTTCATGGGTAATTCTAATTTAAGAGCATAGTTTATCTCTTCTTTATGTAGGTCTTTAATTTCTCTCAGCAATATTTTGCTGTTTTCATTAAAGAAGTCTTGCACATCTTTTGTGAGAAGTTTCCCAAATGGTATTATATTTAATTGCAATTTCTGTTATGGTAATAAGGTTGTTTCTTCTATATAGATCTTATATACAATTTTGATAAATTCATAAATTAGCTTTAGGGTTTTTAATAGATTTTATGGTATCAACTACCTAGACAATTACTTCATCTTTAAATAAAGATAGCTTTACTACTTTCAAATCTGTAGGCCTTTTATTTCTTTCACCTGCCATAATGCAGTAGCTAAGCCTTCCTGGTGGTTGAATAGATAGTGACAGAACATCTTAGAGGGAAAGCATTTAGCTTTTCAGTATTAGACGTGATGCTTGCTATAGTTTTTATTCTTGTGTTTTGTTTTTTTGTAGCTGTACTTTATCAAATTGAGAAGATCTTAGTTTGCTATATGTGTTGAGAGAAGTTAAAATTTGTAGAAATTGTTTACTGCACACATTTAAATAGCCATATATTTTTATTCTATTAATATGCTGAATTTGTATTCAAAAGTTAAGCTAACCTTGCATATCTGGAAGAAAACCTGCTAGGTCAAAATGTATATAATCCTTTTAAAATATATTTTTTGATTTAATTAGCTAAACCTATGTTAGAGATTTTTGCATTAGTATGCATGAAAGATTTTTATCTGTAGTTTGCTTTTCTTTCCAAGTCTTTCTTAGTTTGTTTTGTTTAGGTATCATTATAATGCTGGCCTCATAGAATACATTGAGAGGTATTTCCTCCTCTTTGATTTTCTGCACGATTTTGTGTAAAATTAGTATTGTTCCCATTTAAATGTTTGGTATAATTCAGTAAAAACATAGAGGCCTAAAGGTTTCTTTGTGGAAAGTATTTTAACTATAATACAATGACAATTTCTTTAGTAGATACAGGGCTACTCAGGGTATCTAATTCTTCTTAGGTGAGATTTGCTAGTTTGTGTCTTGCAGTGAATCTGGTAGTTTCATTCAAACGGACATATTCTTTTAATGTGTACAGAAGCTATAATGCTAACATCTCTCTCATTCCTGAGATTGTTAACTTGTATGTTATCTCTCTTTGCTGTTTAGTTAGGCTAGAAATGTGTAAATTTTATTGATCTCAAGAAAATGCTTTTGCTTTCAGTGATTTTTCTCAATTTTCTGTTTTCTAATTTACTGGTGTCCATTCCAGTCTTTATTATTTCAGATATTCTCTTTACTCCGAGTTTAATTTGTTCTTATACATAAAATTTTGTTAAGTGAAAACTAAGTTCATCATTTGAGTCCTTTCTTTTCTTATATAGATATTCGGGGTTGTAAACTTCTTTCTAAATCTACTGTAATAGCATCCCATAAACTGATATCTTGTTTTATTTTTAGTTAATTCAAAATAATTTGTAATTTCCAGTTTGATTTCTTTTTGACCCTTTAGTTTTTAAGAAGTATGTTACTTAATTCCCACACATTTGGGATTATCTAGATATATTTATAATATTGATTTGGATGTTACATCTGTTGTGGTCATAAAAAATACTTTGCATGATTTGAATGCTATTAAACTTTTGAGATTTGCTTTATGGGTCAAGATATGATCTATGTTGGCAGCTGTATCAGGTGCTCTTAAAAAGAATCTGTATCTGTATATGGTTTTATGGAGAGTTCTATAAATGTTAAGAAAGTCAAATTACTAATAGTATTACTCAGTTCTTCTACATCCTTATGCCTACTTGTTCCGTTACTTATTGATAGAGGAATATTGCAATCTCTGAACAAAATTTTGAATTTGACTATTTCTTTTTGAATTTCTATCAGACTTTTCTTTATGCATTTTATAACAGTTTTATTAACATTATTATATTCATATGTATATTATTATAGTCACATAGATATCCATACATATAAAATTTATTTTTAAGTGTATAATTCGGTCATGTTAACATCCATTTAATATTTATATGTATTAAATATATATTAAATACTTCTCTCACTACAAAAAGAAAATCTATGCCAGTTAGCAATCACTATTAATTCCTTCTTTCCTGCAGGTCCTAATCTACTGTCTGTCTCTGGGATTTGCTTATTCTGGACATGTGATCTGAAGATAATCAAACAATATGTCATTATTTCAAAGGTGGAAGGGTAAATTCAGCACTTGCAGTCCATCTTGGCTAGAAATGAAAGTATAAAAGTTGGATTGGCAATTTAATATATTTAATAAAGCTAGAAGCTTCTAGATTTATAAAACCTATGTTATAATCTGTCTAAGCACATATAACACAATCACACAACATGTTTGGTTGCAAAAATTACAACTTTAAAATATTTTCAAACTCCTATGAATTTGACCACAGAACTTCATATTTACCATGAACAATGAATGAAATTCTTTATGTATTGGGCAACAAAACTATTGAATTAAAAAGTAAAAAACTGGTTTGTGAAAACTCAACCTTAAACAAACTACAACAGTACATTGAAAGCACACAATTCCATTGTCCATTCGTTTTCAAATGTACTTACAAGAAAACATTAAGCTTGCTTTTAGTTTTTGTTTATCAGCCAGATGTTTTGGCATCATGTAGCCAAAGCTGTAGGCTGACTAAAATTATGGGGGAAGATTTACTTTTCTATACTGGTGAACGTAAGGATTCTTTTGCTTTAAAATCATCCGTCAAAGGAAATTGTGGAAAAGAATGAACTGGCAAAAATATTTGCCAAAATTACATCAGAAAAAGTGTTGGCACTCTGTGGAAGAAAATATATAAATAAGTACATCAATGAGAAAAATATTTAACTTCATTACTGAAAATGCAAATTAAGACTACCAATAAAATATTTTTATATTTTTGTTAGTTTACATTTAATCTATTATCTATATCTTTTGTTTTCATTATATTTCTCTGTTGTGTTTATACAACTTTTATTTACTTATTTTAAGTAATAAGAACCAATACTTTTTCCCTGTAAAAATTATGTACAGAATTTAAAACTAAATTCAGAATTTGTCGTTTTGAAATACAGATATGAAGTCTAATTTGACATTTACTATATGTAATAAAAAAGAAAATAAGAATAAGAAGCATCAAGAACAAGAACATCCTCTTAAAATCTGCACTAAAAACATTCTATAGGTGTCTTAATTGTGTTTATAGATAATTATGCAATATATTGGTGAAAAAAGCTATCTTTTTTCTAAATCATTTTCCAGTCAATGTTTCATTTAAAATACACAAAAATAATGTACAGATCTAAATTCTCCCACAAATATTTTAATTACTTTATCCTCTGAGCAAAATATTTTAAAAATAATTTACAATGGTATCTTTCTGTGGTTTTAACCTCAACTTCCCTAAAGACTATATTAAACATATTTTCTCGTACTTATTTACAATCCATGTACCTTCTTTGTTAAAGTGTCTGTGCAAATCTTTTCCTCATATTTATTGCTAATTTGTTTGTCTTGATGAGTTGAAGGAATTCTTTATGTATTTTGGATACAATTTCTTATCAGCTATGCATTTTGTAAATATGTTCTTTCACTCTATCACTCTTTTCATTTTCTTAATGATCTCTTTTGAAGGGCAGAAGTTTTTAATTGTTGATGAAGTCCAAGTTATCTTTTTTTCTTTTATATTTCACAATTTTTGTGTCCTATCTAAAATGTCTTTGCTTAATCTGAGGGCATAAAATTTTTTGCATATTTTCTCCTAGAAGTTTTTCTATCTAGCTTTTATATTTAGAGCTATGATCCATATTAAGTCAATTAATATATGATGTGAGATAAGATTTTTTTTTTTTTTTTTTTTTTTTGAGACAAGAGTCTTACTCTGTCGCCCAGGCTGGAGTGCAGTGGTGCAATCTCGGCTCACTGCAAGCTCCGCCTCCTGGGTTCACTCCATTCTCCTGCCTCAGCCTCTGGAGTAGCTGGGACTACAGGCGCCCGCCACCACGCCCGGCTAATTTTTTGTATTTTTAGTAGAGACGGCGTTTCACTGTGTTAGCCAGGATGGTCTCCATCTCCTGACCCGTCTTGGCCTCCCAAAGTGCTGGGATTACAGGCATGAGCCACCGCGCCCAGCCAAGAATTTTTTAAATTTAAGCTTTTAATTTTGATGCAGAGGGTACATGTACAGGTTTGTTACCTGGGTATACTGTACCCAGGTGGCGAGCATAGTACCCAATAGGGAGTTTTTCAACCCATGCCACCCTCCTTCCCTTCTCTCTCTAATCGTGCATAGTGTCTATTGTTACCATGTTTATGTGCACGTGGGCTCGATGTTTAGCTCACACTCATAAGTGATAACATGTGGTATTTGGTTTTCAGTTCCTGTTTTAATTTGCTTAGTGCCAGCCAATGGTGGGTTGGATAAAGAAAATGTGGTACATATATACTATGGAATACTACACAGCAATAAAAAAGGATTTTAAAAAACATTGTTCTAGTACCATATGATGATAAGACTATCTCTTCCTCATTGAATTCCCTTGGTGTCTTTGTCAAAGATCAATGGAACACACGTTTGTAGGTTTGTTTCTCCACTTTCTGTTCTGTTCCATTGATCTATATGTTTGTTCTGATGCCCAAACCATACGATAATGATTTCTGTAATCTCAAAATCAGGAAATATGAGTCCTCCAACTTTTTCTTCTTTTTCAAAATTGTTTTGGCAATTCTAGTGTTTTGTCTTCCTTCCTCCCTTCCTTCCTTCCTTCCTTCCTTCCTTCCTTCCTTCCTTCCTTCCTTCCTTCCTTCCTTCTCTTTTTTTCTTTCTTTCTTTCTCTTTCTTTCTCTCTCTCTTTCCCTTCCCTTCCTTTCCCTTCCCTTCCTTTCCTTTCTTCTTTTTCACAGTCTTGCTCTGTTGCCCCAGCTGGAGTGCAGTGGCACTATCTCAGCTCACTGCAACCTCCACTTCCCTGGTTCAAGCAATTCCCGTGCCTCAGCCTCCTGAGTAGCTGGGATTACAGGCATGCACCACCACTTCTGGCTAAATGTTTTGTATTTTTAGTAGAGACAGGATTTCACCATTTTGGCCAGACTAGTCTCGAACTCCTGACCTCAGGCAATCCACCTGCCTCAGCCTCCCAAATTGCCGGGTTTACAGGCATAAGCCACTGTGCCCAGCCAACTTTCCAACTTCTTTTAAACTTTCCAACTTCTATTTTAAAAAGCCTGACATTTTGATTGAGATTACACATCTACGAGAATGGCTAAAATTTTAAAACAATGAGAATGCCAAGTTCTGATGAGGATGTGAGAATAACTGGAATGCTCATGAATTGTGATCCAGATGAGAACCCAAAATGGTACAGCCACATTGTAAACCATTTGGCAATTTCTTATAATATTGTATGTACACTTACCAAATGATGCAGCAATCTTACTCCTAGGTAATTGATATGGTTTGGCTGTGTCCCCACCTAAATCTCATCCTGAATTCCCACATGTTGTGGCAGAAACCCAGTGGGAGGTAGTTGAATCATGGGGGCAGGTCTTTCCCGTGCTGTTCTCGTGATAGTGAATAAGTCTCATGAGATTTGATGGTTTTAAAAAGAGAAGTTCCCCTGCACAACTTCTCTCTTTTTGCCTGCCACCATCTCTGTAAGATGTGACTTTAACCTCCTTGCCTTTCGCCATTATTGTGAGGCTTCCCCAGCCATGTGGAACTGTGAGTCCTGTTAAACCTCTTTCAATTGTAAATTGCCCAGTCTTGGGTATGTCTTTATCAGCAGCATGAAAATGGGCTAATACAGTAATTATAACTAAAGACTTGTATGCAAATGTTTATGGAAATTAATCACCCAAAGCTAGAAAGAATCCAAATGTCCCTCAGCTGGTGAATAGATAAATAATTGGTGTATCCAATTTGGGGAATAGTACTTAAATAATACAAAGGAACCAACTATGATGCATGCAACAACATGGATGAATCTCAAAAGCCTTATGCTAATGGAAAGAAGCTAGACACAGAGGATTACATATTGAAGGTCTTCATTTATACGACAGTCTAGAAAAGGCAAAACTATAGAGAACACAAATACAAAGCCAAATGGCTGGTGTGGGGAGAGAGAATTGATTGCAAAGGGGCAGAAGGGAACTTTTTCAGTTGATGAAAATGATCATTGTGGTGGTTACACAATTACATATATTTGCCAAAGCTTTCCAAACTACGTACTTCAAAAGGGTGAATTTTATTGCATGAGAGTTATACCTCCATAAGCCTGACAAAATAAAAACACAACTATTTTTTAGAAATACCAGTTAGCATTATCTGCACAGTTACTCTAGATTTTGTTATGCTGATAGTGACATAAATTGTCTAAGTTACATCTTCCTCTTCAATATAGAAGAGAAGAAGGGGCTGGTATGGGAAGCATAATGAGAAAATACCAACTCTTCTTCTTTCCATTTTTCTACCAGGAGATACATATTCTTATATTTAAATACTTCTACATGTTTTATGTTACGTACAAGGAGATTTAACTAGTATCTTGTTTCTATATTAGGAATTTTAATAAATCATTAAGTATATATTTACTATATGTTTTCTATGAATCCCAGTTAATTTGTTTTAAAGAATATTCTATCCAAGTTGTGAGATGGACTTTCAAATTTCTCTTAAAGTATTCACTGTAGTTTTTTTGGCTTGTATTTAATTTTAAAGTTGTTACATAATTTATTCTCAATGAAAAATGTTTTATATTTAGTTAGTAAGCCTTTTGAACACATTCACGAGTATATAAAAATATGACCTTTGCAAAACAAACGATTGTCCTCAAAAGCTTTTGCTCAAATGGTATACTGCAGCCATAACAGCTGCCATTTAAACATCTTATGGAAAAAGGTCAAGCACTTAGTGTAATTCATGTGGATGATGGGGGAAAGGAAACATAAAATGCTTTTCCCTTCCTGAGTTGCCAACTTTTCCTTTTATAAAAGACTGCACAGAAATGATTTTTGTTCCGTTTGTGTTTACGTTACAATTTACTATTATCTTTTTCTTTCTTTTTTTTTTTTAAGTCATAGTCTATAATCATTCACCAAGTAGTTCTCTGTGGATGCAAAATCCAGATGGCCTGGCAGATGGAGCCTTGGAAGATTGGTTGAAATGTCCCAGACACATCCATCACTTAAACACTCCATAGGAAATTTGAATAAAACTAAAGATCTGAAATTCTATGGGCTGTAGAGGGTAGTCAGCTGTAAAGTTCATGTGCAAACACATGGTTGATTATGACTTCTTAAAGAACCCTTATTATATTGTGCTGTTTCTGCATTACTTAATCATTTGACATTTTAAAAAACTCACCAAATCGTGACTGAAAGAAAACTTAAGCCAGATTTCTGACTTATTTCATGCTTTTGTATCTTGTATGTAGAAACTGGATTTAGAAATGAGGAAAATTCTTGCAAATCAATGTAAGGAGTCAGAGGTGCTCTTTTCTTGGGCAAAAATGATGAGCTACTTTCTTTTTCATGTGGCCATGGTTAATCAGTACATCAGTTTATAGACAATGTTTTTTTTGTATTGTGTGTGAGGGCAGTTTTTCTCAAACATTCTTAAAAACGATGACCTAATCAGTCTCACCATTTACTAACTAGCGATTATGTACTCACGTTAAAAGACAACCTACTGATACTGTATTTTTACATAATAGATGCTTTACAGCTATTTGTTCATTCTGTTGCACTTATTATTTACATATGTGTTAAGATCCAGGATGATAGAAGTGAATGTCTGAGGATTTCAGTGGTCCCATGAGATGTACCCACATAAATTTAGATTTAAATTTGAAACAAATGAATAAACAAGAAGTTTTTTTTAAAAAAAAAAAAACAAAAACCATCAATGACATTTTAGTGATTTTTCAAAAATACCCAACACTCATATACCTATATTTTCAAATCCGTGTAGTATTTCCTAGAAAATATGAATGGTTAAAAATGTGTAATATGAATGGAGAAGGTATTACTTGAGGATATTTATACACAGACATGTGATGGCTTTATCTTTAAAAGATATTGAAGGTCATGGACAATTTGGCCCATACTTCATTTTCGAGATTTCTGGTTTTTATTCATGTACCAAACAGTCCAGCTCAGTGCTTCTGAAATGTGGACTTGCTGGTGGTAGGAAGATATGTTTAAAGGCAGCTCACTGAATTGCAGAGGGATGTCAGGAGGGAATGCTTAGTTTTAAGCAGCCAGACTAGCAAGAAACAGTGTTTGACCCGGAACATAATTTCGAATACAGTCCTTTAGTTTACACAAAACAGAGAAGTGAATTAGAAGACAAGAGAAGGGCATGACCTTAAGCGTCATCGGAGCCCAGGATGAGGAAGCCTTCTTGGAACCATTCTATTCCATCACGATGAGGGGTCAAAATTTTATTGCATTTATTTATTAAGTGATTTTCTATTCATGTTGAGAGATACTGTCACTCAGTTCATTTTAGTGACACGATGTCTCCTTTGAAGATTGTTAAAATTAAGTAGCAATATAGAATATATTTAATAAGCGTGAGCAGAGGTAATAACAGGTAAGGCAGAAATGTGGAAGTGGCATGATGATAGTTTTGAGGTCACTGCTCTGATGAAATAAGGCTCCTCTCCCATCTCTGGACTCACACTTTTCCATCGCTGTGTGTCGCTTCTTCCTGGTTCCTGTGGACGAAACCGTGAGGCTTCTCCACTTAGTGAACTTCTGGTCCATTTTGAAATGTCCCTAGAGTCCTTTCTAAAGACTTCAAATACCTCAGGAGTCCTTTCTGAGGATCTTCTGCGATCCACATAGACCGGCTCTGTAATTTCTCTACTGACACACACATCATTTTCCCCTTTCTTATCATTGAAGAGAAAGCTGAGCAATAAGAGTGTAAAATATATAAACCCCTCCCTCACAATATTACTAACTTGGTAAAACTATTTTAATTTTTATATCTCTTTCTCCGTGTATCTGAATCTGAATCTGACATGGATTATATTCAGTTAGAAACCTGTTTTAAGTTAGTCCTACAATATTGTGACTTCCCATGAGCCATTGTTTGTTTATCTCTCTTCAGTGTCTACTATGGTACTTAATGCAGAACCTAACAAATTAATATTGCCCTCATCTAATTAAAGATAACGAAAACTATCTTCATTTTAGAGACTGTTCTCATTTTTCTTGCTATTTCTGTGACTTGCCCTTTTAAGCCTTTCCCTTTTGAAAAGAAAAAAACACCTACACATACTTTTGATCTCTGATATCTGGGGTCTGATTGAAGGTTGAGATATTATTAGCCTGAGTGGTAAAAAAGAACTTGAATTTTATGTCACACTTTTCTCCCCCAAGAAATTTAAATAATGCTTGATTGTACCAATGCTTCATTGTTGAGAACTGCCATAAAACCGACTAGCATGATTTTAAGAAGAGAATTCACAGACATTTAAAAAATGACTGAGAAATTACATGATGATCCCATGGAAGAAGCTAGAGGCCAGTTACTCTTGCTTTAAGGCTAGCAGTGGTTTGAGGAAGTGGAAGTCCTTCTCACTTATTTATCATGTACTTTATTCTGTATTGGAACTTATTCCTGTATTTGGAAGTATTTTGTGATAAAACAGGTTATGCTTTGTGGCAGAACAATGTAAAATAATTTTTAATCTTGCAATAGTAATCATATAAACATGATTTGAGCAATCATGAATATCTATGAGCTTCTACGGGCTTCTTCATTTGTAAAGAAAAGAACTGGCAGAATTTCATAGCTATTATAATAAGCGTAAAGTCTCTAATGTAGATGACTCTATAAATGACAAATTAAATGGCTAAGAATGTTATTTACAAATAGTCATATGAATTGTGTATCTCTGTCATTAAAAATGACACATGAATGTTTTACTAGTCTCAGGATGATTTGCTGCATGCAGTAACTTCAGTTTTCTATGTCAGAGACTTATTGAGGTCGCAAAATAGCTGTGATATGAAAATATGTGCTTGAGACTTAAATAATTAGTATGTGTATTTACCAGGTGAAAATGAATACGAAGCCTGAACTCTCTAAATCAGTTTCCTTATTGATATGGCTTGGCTCTATGTCCCTTCCCAAATCTCATCTCGAATTGTAATCCCCATAATCCTCCCCATGTTGAGGGAGGGACCAGGTGGGAAATGATTGGATCATGGGGACATTTTCCCCCATGCTGATCTCCTGATAGTGAGTGAGTTCTCACGAGATCTGATGGTTTTATAAGGCAGTTTTCCTTACTCTTGCTTGCTCGCTCTCACCCGCTGCCACGTAAGACGTGCCTCTTCCCCTTCTGCCATGATTGTGAGTTTCCTGAGGCCTCCCCAGGCATGCGGAACTATGAGTCAGTTAAACCTCTTTTCTTTATAGATTATCCAGCCTTGTGTATGTCTTTATAGTAGTGTGAAAATGGACTAACACACTTATCTTTAAATTTAGACAATAACAGTTATCTCCTGAGCTGGTTTACACTTGTCACTCTAAAAGTGTCATCTCTCACTTTTGGCATCTGGGGCACAACATCATAGCACCTGATTCACAACATGATGACCCACAACATCATAGCACCTGATCCACAACATGATGACCCGCAACATCATAGCACCTGATCCACAACATGATGACCCACAACATCATAGCACCTGGGCACTTGACATCGAAAGTTCGCAAGCCCCGTCAAGACCTACTAAATCAGATACTGTGGGTGTGAGGCCTTGCAAGCAGTCTGTGTTTAAAATAAACAAAACTGTTCAGGTAACTCTGATGCACATTAAAGTTTGAGGACCACCGGTGGTAACTGGTTTGACACACCATTACATACTGCGTTTCTACCTTATGGCTACAATAGATAAAAATAACCTCAAGAAATTGTATAGTATATATAGTATATATATTAGTAATAGTATATACTATACTATACACTATAAACTATATAAACTATAGCTTGTAGTATATATAGTATCTAGTACATATATAGTATATAATAGTACATGTATGTGTATCTGTAGTATATACATATACATCTATTATATATAGTATATATAATATATTTATATATAGTATATATACTAGTAATATATATAGTATATGTACTAGTAATATAGTATATAGTCTCATGTACTATATAGTGTATGTAGTATATAGTATTACTACATAGATATATATAGAATATACTATAAATAGTATAGTATGTAGCAGTATATAGTATAGTACATAGTATAATATACTAATATATAGTATAACACACATATAATAGGTATGTGTACATCTCTATTATATACATATGCATATATACATATGTATATAATAGGTATGCATATATGTATATAATATGAATATACATATGTACATACCTATTATATACATATATACATACATATATACATGTGTATAATATTGGAGTGTACACTATATACTATAGGTATTACATATACTATTACTATATGTATATACATATGTATACAGTATTATACATGTAATATGTGTATAGATGTATATATACAAGTATATAAAATTGTGTATATACAAGTATATAAATTATAATATACACTATATACTAATGTAGTAATATAGTAAAATACACCATATATACTACATAGTAATATAGTATAATAGTTTATAGTATACACTATATAGTGTGTATATATTACTATATAGTGTAATATAGTATAACAGTTTATAGTATACACTATATAGTGTGTATATATTACTATATAGTGTAATATAGTATAACAGTTTATAGTATACACTATATAGTGTGTATACTATATTACTATATAGTGTATACTCAAATAGAGTCCTTTGGTGTTTATTTTTCCTTGTGAAGTTCTGAAACATATATAAGCAAGGTGAAATCAAAGTAAATCACTATATCTGATTATCCAGAGATTTTATTCTAAACATCTGGAAGGAGCTAGCATAGACTACATGGAAGTTTTTATTTTCCCACTCCTAAGAAAGCTCATGTAGCCCCAAACCAAGCACTGTCCTTTCTATGGCATGAGAATAATCAAACTCTCGACATCATGGGGTTGCTATAAGAATTAAAAAGATGCAAGTAAAGCATTTAGCCTGGAGCCCTAATGCCTGTCACATAGTGATTGCTCCACAGTGTTAGGTATTTACAGAGGAAGAGCCTGTTTACTCCAGTTTCCACACCACAGGCGGCCTAAGTCACCCAGACCTTCTCAGACTGCAAGCTTCATGGTCACATGGCAGAGGAGAGGACCTTCCAAAGTGGCCAGAAGACAAAAAGCTTAGATTACATGGAAGAATTCTAATCCTCTTACCTCTCATGCACGACGGTGAAAAAAGAGCTATTAATAGGAGAAGAAATGAAGAAGATGGGGTAAAAGAGAGAGAGAGAAAGAGATGGAGGTGGCGAAGAGAGAGAGAGAGACTCTGAAGGAGCAAACCGGCCTTGCTACATCATCAGTCCCATGGATGGAGGAACACTGTGAGCCACAACACACTAAGCTAATATTTTAGCTTAAAAAAAGTGTTTCACGTATAGAAAGTAGGCTGAGATCTTCTCTTCAAATTAGGCCCTTCGGGTTCTTCCTCTTTTTCCTGGCTTTGGTGTAAGAGGGGCTGGAGTGAGGGGAGGCCAACAGGAGGGGAAGTAAGGAGCACAAAGAAGCCTCTAGCTGCCTGTAAGGCCATAGCACTGATGGTAATGCTCTCTTGAAGAGCTTAATAGGAGAGGCAGTGATTAACATAAGAAGCACAACCCAGTGACTGATTATCATTATGGCAGAACTTTAGAATTGCCAGCTTTCCGGGTGGGGTGTGATGGAGTGGTATTAGGAAAATCAGGGCTGGGCGCAGTGGCTCACACCCGTAATCCCAGCACTTTGGGAGGCCAAAGCTGTCAGATCACTTGAGGTCAGGGTTTCCAGACCAGCCTGACTAACATAGTGAAACCCCGTCTCTACTAAAAATACAAAAATTAGCTGGGCGTGGTGGCACGTGCCTGTAATCCCATCTACTTGGGAGGCTGAGGCAGGAGAATTGCTTGAACCTGGGAGGCAAAGGTTGTAGTGGGCCGAGATCGCGCCATTGCACTCCAGCCTGGGCAACAGAGCGAGACTCCATCTCAAAACAACAACAACAACAAAAACAACAACAAACAAACAAAAACCAGAAAACCATAGTGCCAGAGCTCCCTTGCGTACTAAACGATATTCCAGCTCTCCCTGAGACCTGACTGTGGCTTCTGAGTTGCTTCCTGATCTTTCTCCCATCATCCTCCTGTCTTTACATTAACCTCTCATTTACTGAGGCATAAGCCAAAGCTGCTGTTCAAAGGTGGAATTTGTTCTTATTTGGGGAAGTTTCAGTTTTTCTCCTAAGGCCTTTCAACTGATTAAAGCAGTCCCACCTGTATTATATAGGCTAATCTTCCTTACACAAAGTAACAGATTATAGACTTCACTGACAACTGTAAAATGCCTTCACAGCAACACCTAGATTAATGTTTGATTGAATGATCAAAGACTATGGACTAGCAAAGTTGATACATAAAACTGACCATCACACCACCTGATACTTTTAATGTTTCCTAGTCGCCCTGAAAATATAATGGCCAAAGACTTTTTATAGTGTCATGGAAATGATCTTCCTACCACAGCCAGTGCTTCCCTCCTGAGTATTTATCACAGCCAAAACTGAACTTCAACTCATGCATCTTGTTTGTGCTTCCTTTTGTTTATAGGAGCTCCTTTATCTTTTCCACTTGGAGTGTCTTTACCCTTCCCTACTCTCATTGTTTATCTCCTAGTGTGCTTCTAGATTTAAATGTCACTTCTCAGTATGCCTTTGTGTGTACGGTGCCTCCAGCACTCCTACAAAATTTTGTGCTAGTCCCTATAATAGTGTTCATCCCATTGTATTTATTTTGAGATGGAGCCTTGCTCTGTAGCCCAGGCTGGAGGGTGGTGGTGCCACCTCAGCTCACTGCAATCTCCACCTCCTGGGTTCAAGTGATTCTCCTGCCTCAGCCTCCTGAGTAGCTGGGACTCATCCTATTGTATTTTAATACCTTGTTTCCTTACTCGTCTCCAAATTTAACAGTAAAACTATATGATATCAGACTACATCTTATCTCTAGAGGTATTTGTAGTGCCTAACTTAGAGTCTCATATATATGAGTTAATACTCATTAGATATTTAATCATTGATGGAGTAAATGAATCATATAAGTTAATGTCCAGAATTTAAAGCATACTAGTTATACCAAATGATTACATTTCCCAGTTTGAGCTGATATTTTGTACTTGTGTCAGGGTAACTTCCAATTATAACAAGCCTTGATCACACTCACAGTAGGAGGTACAATGTTTATCACTTAATAAAGAAAATTATAAAAATCATTTTCATAGATCTGAATTTCTCAATCTAGTGCTCCCTTAGAAGGCAATGAATAGTAGGTACATAAATGTTAGCATTATTGCCATTCAGATGTATGTCTTAGTTTCTGTTGCTATAACAAAATACCTGAGACTTGGTAATTTATAAGTAACAGAAATGTATCTCTCACAGTTCTATAGGCTGGAAGTCCAAGATCAAGGCGCTGGCAGGTTCCATATCTGGCAAGGTCTCTGCTTTCAGGATGATGCCTTGTTGCTCCTTCCTCCAGAGGGAATGAACACTGTGTCCTCATGGCGACAGGTTCAGAAGGCTTGGAAGGGCAAAAAGGGCCCAGCTAGTTCCCTCCAGCCCTTTAATAAGGCTCTAATCTCATTCATAAGAGTGGAGCCTTCACGGTCTACTCACCTTCTAAAGGCCCCACTTCTTAACACTGCTACTCTGGGGATTTAAGTTTCAACATGAATTTTGGAAACAACACAAACATTCAAAGCACAACAATGATATTTGCAAATCACTCCAAACATTTACTCATGCTACTATTATCTGGCAAAATGAATTGACAATTTTATACATCAGAACTGTATATAAAGCAGACAGAATATATGTTCTCATGTTACTAAGGGGTAATACCAATGTTAGAACAGAAAGATCATATTTCTATTTTAATTATTTGGGAGGAAATTTAATAAGACCCCAAAGCAAATTGAAAAAAAAAATCTTAGTTTGAAACAATTCAACAAATATTTATTGAACACAACTCATGTACAAAGCACTGTTAGGGGCTTGGATCTAAAAATACATATAAATTGTGTTTTCTCATAATGACACTATTTTCCTTCTTATTTTTCTCTTGAATTTTGAAAAAAACGAGTTAAAATGCCCTCATCTTGTTTTTCCTAGAAACCTTTATATAAAAAATGTCATGCTTAGGAATTTTGTTTTTTAACTGAAGAAGCAAAGCCTTACTGTTTCCTTGAAAATAGCTGATGTGATAAAGTACTATTTCACTTTATTTTGTAAAATGATGCCCTTTCTAGACATAAAATACAAAATCTTATCACATGTTTAAAAAGAGCTTATGAAGCTGAAACAAAATCACCAAATTGTATGTCCAACCCCGTAAATCGGTTCTGAAGAAAAAAATCCACCTTTAATTAGAACCATCTCTAATTATATCTCAGCTTCCACATCTCCAAGAAAAGGGTGTCAGCTCAGCTAGTGAGGTAACAAAGGGGAGCTCTGGTGGGATTTATGAGATCTGCCCTTAAGTACTAGGCTGTTTTAGAGCCTGACACTTCCTGATCCTCTCTCTGCCAGGCCTATACCAAGGGAAATTGACTGAGTAATTGATCATTTTTGCTGGTTCCTGAAAGATAACTGTAAAACAATCAGGGGTTAATATAGTAAGGTTTGATATATAATTCTCCTGGGTCAAATATCTGTGTATGCTATCTATTGTGACCTGAAGCATTTAAATTATTTTACCTGTCTCAGTTTTTATTCTATAAAATGATTTATTAATCATATAAATTATACGATTTGTTATTGTGCAAATCAATGTAAAGAATGGCATGTGTAGTAGACATTCATTACATCGTAAATATTTTATTTATTAGTATTTAAATAAGAACTCAGCAAACAGTTGTTGAGAGAAGAGAGAAAGGGAAAATAATGCTCTTTGGTTAGCTAAATAGCCAATGCAGGCAATGTGTTGTATGGTTTATACATGTTTCATTTAATGTTCACAGAAACAGCGTAATAGGTACATTATTATTCTAAATACATAGATGAAGAAATGAAATACAAATTAAGTGACTTTCTCAAGGTCATAGGTAGTAAATGGTGAAGTCAAGATTCAGATTCAAGTGTTTCACTGTGAATCCTGTTACTTCTTTTATAACTTTACAAGTCCTTCTGACTTTTTTTCTGTTTGTTTTCATTAATTACCTTTTCAGCCATGTCTAATCAACCTGTAATTTTTAATTTTTAAAAAAAATTTCCACAACTTTTAAAAATTTCTAAGATTCACACTTGTTTCATTCTCAAATCTGGTTGTTTCTGTATCATGATCTCTTATTTTGTGTTTGGCATAACTTTATCTCTCTGAACAGTTTACATATACTTCTAAATATTCTGTCTGATTTCTCTTTTTTCTCAGTTCAATTATCTTCTTTTTGTGTCTCTAATCAATCTTTCTTAGTGTTAGACTTGCTCAAATTTTTATGGCTTTTGTTTATGACCTGGGTTTCTATGAAAAATATCCTCTGAAAATGACAAATTCTTCACACTGTGGAGATCTCTGGTTGTGGGCAGTTTTAGAGGGTTGTTTCTTGGGGTTTTTATCCAACCTGGGTTTTGTAAATGTGGTTCAAATACACATACTCTAAAAAAATGCTGTGCTCAGATTTCTATTTAGTCATTCAGTTTCCACAGATGGCCTTCATGCCAAAGATCTGTGCCAGCTGGTAGAAAATTTCCCATGACCATTTGTGGGCAAGTCAACTTTTTTCCAGGTTCTATTTTAATGAAAGGATCCCCATCCTGGCTTTCTGATACCAAATTTTATCCCATCGCTGGCATCAAAACTCCAGTTCTTAGATTTATATGTGGTTCAAAGACCTTGGCAGTTAGCCACAGGGTTTCAAATATTACCTTTAAGGCTGTGGGTTTTCTTTTTCTCCTTTTGGCACGTAGACATTTGCTTTCTTGCCTTTGAGCTCAGAAAGGATTTTAGTTCTTTAGATTCATTTTACTGAGCATTTCTTTTGTGTATAGAGTGGAGAGTGGTTAAATTTCCAAATGTATTGTTTTGTCTGACTTGCTCCCCAAATATTTGTAAGGGTCATTTATATGCAGGATGAGCATATCGTTTCTCATCCAAATTTTTGAGGGAAGCTGGGCACTATTAATAATTATACTGGGACAATAGAACTGTTGGTCAGGGTAAATGATCATTCTCATTCTATGGAAATGAATATGTTAAAACACTCAAAGAGAATAGGTTTTAGAGGAAGTCTTAATTGGGCTACTCATTGGAATTGCAGGAAAAACAGGGAAACTGGGAAATTTGATGGAAAGGTTACTTTGTGGGCATTTAGGAATTGAGGCTTCCTGGTAATTCTAACAGTTCATATGCAGTCTGTGTACTCCCTGAAAACTAATGCTATAATATCGTAGCTTCTGTTCATTAAACTCCTTAATACAAAACTGTGCTAAGGAAATTGGGAAAAAATGGTCTACAGGGTAAGATGAATACTATTTGCTTCAATGTAGTTACTATTCCCCAGTTTCCCATTTAGCAAATAAAGTGTGAACTTCATAAAAAAATTTAATGGGTCCTTTATCACAGCTGTGGGCTGCTTGGAAGACACCAATTCACACAAAAATTGAAAGGATATAAAAACAGCATGATTTTAGAATTTTTATACTGGTACTCTACATCGGTTGCTCTGAATAACAATTTCCCTTGTCTTTCAATGAGATACAAATTATATGGAATATTTTAAAACCCCGTCTGCTGATAGGATTATTTATCTATTCATTTATTTATATGTAACAAACCTCATTTCACGAAAGAATTTGCGGTAGAAGTAACTATACTGGCCAGGTGTCCAGCAGAATCATAGTGAGGGAAATCATTAGATGTTATTTTTGCCACATGGAATTTTAGAATTGGTGAGACCTTACAGATTATATTATTTTCTGTGACCTTAATTAGGCAATCTGACTATTCATCATTATTTGAGGCCCTAAGAAAATTTTGCCTTCTATAATCAGCAGGCCTTTTATGTTTTCCACTTACCGCAGCTGGTCTTATAGGTCATTTTCGGTAGCTTGGCCTACTAATAACTTTCAGTAATTACAATGTTAGCGTCTCTACAAGATGAAGAAGTTCTCAGCATTTGTAATATGATTTTATACACCTGAACAGCATGGAACAACTTGTGACACTGGAGGAGGGCTCATTCTGAGACCTTAAATCAAATAGTGAGCTGTACATCAGCCCAGCCAAGCTTGTTTGGCAGCTACAGACCTGAATCTTCATGAATTGGGGATGTTTGTTCCTCTGCCTGGGAAGTGTATATTCTTCCCATCCCTGCACCCAAATCCACTAAGTCTATGTATTCTGCATAAGCCAGTTTCTCTGTAGCCCAGTGTATTAGTCCATTCCCGTGCTGCTATGAGGAAAGACCCAAGACTGGGTAACTTATGAAGAAAAAGAGATTTAATGGACTCACAGTTCCACATGGCTGGGGAAACATTAAAATCATGGCTGAAGGCAAAGAAGGAGCAAAGGCATGTCTTACATGACTGCAGACGAGAGAGTGTTCAGGGGAACTGCCCTTTATAAAACCATCAGGTCTTGTGAGACTTATTCACTATTACGAAACAGCATGGGAAAAGCCCGCCCCCATGATTCAATTAACTCCCACTGGGTCCCTCCCATGATATGTGGGATTATGGGAGCTACAATTCAAGATGAGATTTGGGTGGGGACACAGCCAAACCATATCACCCAGCAATTCTATATTTTATAATATATTTTTGAGAAATAATCCCAAATGTGAAAAAAAATTCTGAACAAAGATGTTCCTCTCTGAATTATTTAAAATAGCCAAATATTAAAAATCAACAAATTATGGGAGGATGTTTATGTAAATTATATCCCAACATGCCAAATTAAATGTAGAAACAAAAACAAGGAAAAACAGGTCACGGGAACATTGGAAAGACTTCAGATGATTTAAATTTTTCTAATGTGCTTTTAGTATTTTTTGTGACATGTATGGATTGCTATTTGATTAAAAAGAAGTGTCTGAAAAAAATGATGCTTACAATACTATATAATAAGATAAAAACTTATGGCATAGTGCTATTTTGAAACATTTTATATATACCATGAATTTTGCTACATAAAATATAAGCCCCCTTTGCACTAAAAACATTGAATGAAATACACCAAAATGTTAGTAAAGATTGTGTTTTCTTATTTCTTCTTACATTTCTGTATTTTCCAACTTTGTAATGAGTTTTGATTATTTTTATGATTTGTAAAACACACAAAATTTACTTTACTTTTTTTTTAATTTGAAATTTTTATTTTAAGTCCCGGGATACATGTGCAGGCTGTGCAGGTTTGTTACGTAGATAAACACGTGGCATGGTAGTTTGCTGCACCTATCAACCCAACACCTAGGTAATAAGACCAGCATGCATTAACTATTTTTCCTAATGCTCTCCCTCCCTCCACCCCACTTCCCAACAGGCCCCAGTGTGTGTTGTTTCCCTCTCTGTGACCATGTGTTCTCATTATTCAGCTCCCACTTTTAAGTAAGAGCATGTGGTGCTTGGTTTTCTGTTCCTGCATTAGTTTGCTGAGGATTATTGTTTCCAGCTGCATCCACGTCCCTGCAAAGGGCATGATCTTGTTCCTTTTTATGACTGCATAATATTCCATGGTGCATATGTACCACATTTTCTTTATCCAGTTTATCACTAATGGGCATATGAGTTGATTCCATGTCTTTGCTATCGTGAATAGTACTGTAATGAACATAGGCGTGCATATATCTTTGTAATGGAATGGTTTATATTCCTTTGGGTATATACCCAGTAATGGGATTGCTGGGTTGACAGAGTGGGAGATAATTTTTACAAAATTTACTTAAAAGAAAAAAAAAAAAGATTCAGCCCAAGTGCTGCTTCCTCTGTGAAACCTTTCCCTAGAATTATATATGGCTCCATTCACTCTGATCTCATGCCTGTTTAAACATACCTCTGAACATCATTCATCACATTGTATTTTGATGCTTTTAAGCCCCCAGATTTGATATGTCGGGATGGGCTTTCTGTCTTGTTCACTATTGAATCTTCAGCATCTAGACATTGCTTGGTATGGTAGATGCTCCAGTATAAAATGGATGAATACTGAATAACGTTGAAACAAAAAGCCCTGTTATTCAGCCCTTCTGTTTCTCAGTGGTTGGCCCTGTGGACAAGTCTTACACAAATAACTTCTTTTTGTTTCGTGGTTGTATCTTATGTACTCACAGAGTTATGGGTAATGGTTGACAATGAAAGACTGAGAATTGAAAACTTGAAAGGCACAGTTATCCTGGCTCCTGACATTAATCCTCAGTCAAAAGTGATAATATTTAAAATATGTTAAAATATTTAAAACATAAATAAATATAAGTATGTATTTATGTTTTTGTGAAAATCACTAGTAGCTTAAAAACTATCATTTTAATGGCTTAGAAAGTAATAACTATAAAATAGCTTTTTAGATAGTTTTCTGTAAAAAGATTTAAAATTAGACATTACTTTTTTGATATTGCCTTACTGCCCTTTTACGATGCTCTAGGATCTTTTTAAAATAGCTCACATTTATCTTTGTCTTTATGAATAATAAATTTGAATTCCTAATTTGAAATAAAGACAATTTATAAGTATATAGACCTTATTTTTAAGGCCTACAGTGGTCCTAATTTGTGTTTGAGACGGAGTCTTGCTCTGTCTCCCAGGCTGGAGTGCAGTGGCACGATCTCAGCTCACTGCAACCTCCACCTTCCAAGTTCAAGCAATTCTTGTGCCTCAGCCTCTCAAGTAGCTGGGATTACCGACGTGCACCACCACACTTGGCTAATTTTTTAATTTTTAGTAGAGATGGGGTTTTGCCATGCTGGCCAGGCTGGTCTTAAACTCCTGACCTCAGGTGATCTGCCCGCCTCAGCTTTCCAAAGTGCTGGGATTACAGGTGTGAGCCACCGCACCTGGCCTAATGGTTCTAATTTTTAATTTGAAAATAATTTATTATTTTTGTGAATATAATTTACATGAAGATGCCAATTCATGGACTTATCTATGTTTTTATTGCTTTTTTATGCTTGAAAATATGTTCCCTGCTTAAAATCAGGGACATGTAGTCCTTCATCTCCTTTGCCTATCCACTCATCGTGGATGTCAAATATTGGAAACCAGGTAGACTCTAACAAAACAAACAGTACTTCCATCTTCTACACAAAAACCAGTGTGATTTAAGTCTCTCCTTTGGAGGAAAGTATATATTACTTAGATGTACAAGGGGTTCTTCCATGAAAAAGGGTCTTGAGAAAGAGGTCCATAAGATGAAAGAGAAAGAAGAGAAATCTAGGTATTATAATTCACAGTCTTAAAAACATTTTAAAAAGGTAACTAGGACTGTTACAGGACCGATATCTAAGTTCCACTAAGGAGGGTCCTTGACATCCAATAAATCATTTGTATAGGGTTGTGAAGAGAGGCTATCCAAGAACTTTAGTAAAAGAAGCTTATATTTCTCAGTTAGCTAGCACTAGGAACTACTTATTCAATAGGACTTAATTACCAGCTAACTGTTATCTTTTAGCAAATAATTGCCACTAGGAATCATGCTAACCATCTTAGATCAATGAATGAGTGTCTGAAATTGAATGAAACTACAAATAGTGATTTTGTGAAAAATTTAAAACAACTAAAATATCATAATAACACTGCAGTATCCTGAAGGATTATAGAAATGGAGAAACCAATATGAAATATACCTCTAAAAGATATGACTGCATTTGAATAACAGGCAATATTCATGCTGATATAAATCACCTCAAACCACCAAGCATTATCAATAAACACACAGGCGTTCTCTAAACGGGAAAATTTGTTTTTTCTATATAAATCTTCTTTATAATTTTAAACTTAGTGATCCAAATAGGTCTATAAAGTATGTACATTAATTTGATAGTGGAATGACAGAGAATGAATCAGATCAATTACAGACACTATCACAGGCAAATATGAGGGAGTAAGACCCAAAGTCACCCAAGGGCCAGATTGAGTCTTGTTACTGTGAATATGAAGACATTTTCTTGTTATTATAATATTTATTACATTTCTCTTTCTCTAGGAGATGGATGAAATTTACTCTTATTGTGAGAGTGTGATTAGCCTAAATGAAGAGATCATCACGTAAGAAAGTCGATAAAATAATATCAAAGTCTTGATAAAAATAGCCTATTTAAACCATCTTTGAGATGGAAATATTAAATCCCTTCATCTTTTATAATTGTTCATTTTAAAATGACATTTCTTACAAGACAAAGTTATTTGGGCATTTATAATGAAAATATGCCAGAGATATATCTTACCTTTCTGAATAATTTAAAACAGAAAGGTAAGCTATTTCAAAGCAAATATAATGTTTCATTTGGTGAAGCAAGAAGAATTAAATTCATTTTATAGTCAAATAAAACACTTTAAAAAATGTTAGTGCACTGTGTACAGATTTTAGTGTAATTGACAATTTCACCTTTTTAATTATAGTGTCAATCATTATTTGCAAAATTTACTTTTAATCTTTTCCTGAGTTTCGATTAGGCTTTGAAAGTCTTTGCTTAGACTATAGCTTTGAAGTTTTACCTATATTCATCTAATTGATTCAATGTTTTATGAAATATAAGGAATCCAGAAATGAATCATTTTATCTTGATGTTTCATTATACATCTTAGGAAATGGGACATAAGGCAGTTAAGTGGTAAGATTTTCACATAGGGATAATTTTGTTTGTCTTTCTATTAAATATTGTTTATCATTCTTACTCAAGCTTTTATTCGTTCACTCAGTAAATAACTATAAACTATTTTTAGCATAGCAATGTGATAAAGATCATTGAAAGAACACTGAAAAATGAGAAAAGATGCTTTATGAGAAGGATCTTCGCCTCCTACAAGCAAGGAAAGGACAATCAGATGTACTGAATACCCACTATATGATAGCCTATAATGCCCAGCATCTTACATAGACTGTCAGTTCTCAGCCCTTATTTCTGTAGAAGAGATCTACATGGGAATGGAGCTGAGACTCAGAGATTTAGTTTGTGGAGACCCTTTCCAAACTCCTGCTTATATCTGTTAATTTACATGGCTGGATGTGAGACTGGAGGTAAAACAATACAAAATAAAAACTCAAAAACTATGTCCTTAATCTGAGTTGAGGCACCACAGCTACGTCCGAAAAAGATTTGTGGTTGTAGTGGTAGATGTGGGAGAGCACACACAGAAACCTGCCATTTTCTGGCTTAAGGCCTTGCTTTAAATTAATAAGGAATTGTTTCATGGCAAGTAGCTTTAGCAATAAGGTCTCATGGCTGGAAAGAAATTGTGGTTGTGGTATAGGGAAGCCAGTGATATCTCAATTCATCTCATCACCCTATTCATGATGACATGAATATATGTAGGGAAAACCCAATAGCTCAGCATTGAGACCCTCACAGATGTATGTTCATATAGGGTCAGACACATTCAACTTATTACTTGAAAGACTTAGTCAGAAAACAGCCAAGCTATGATAGCACCATTCGAATCCATTAGAATTAACGTCAAACTCTGGGGTAGCAGATAACCATGGCAATGGAGAAACACAGAGCTGAAGGGTCTAAATGGACTGTATGGTGGATATTGGAATCGCCGAGGCCACATTGATCCATGAGTGCAGGTAAGACTGCCTTGAAGAATTCGTGGAGCTGTTAGAGACAGCCATGAAATTTTGAGAAATGGAGAATGAGGAGGTGTAAATAGGCCTACACTTCATGAAATTTGCTTTTAACTCTTCATATTAGATGTTGTACCCCGAAGTTTGTGAGGTAGAGGAAAATTCAGGCTATATATGTATGCATGTAGATGTATATTTTAAAATCCTCTATCTTGTTTCAAGATGGTAGAACATTTTGTATGTTTGAAATTACCAATGACAGAGTTTATTATTACCAATGATAGAGTTACAATGATAAATTACCAATGATAGAGTTTATTATTATTTTAAGTAATAAAGATAAGGAAAGAGAAAATAAGTTTAGGCAGAAAATAAGATTAAAAAAAGATAAAGCATATGACTAAAAAACAAAAGCACAAAATAAAGGCAAAGCTGGGATTTAAATTCATGATGTCTACTTCCCAAAGTCAATGCTATAATATCAGTGGAGACTACAGACATAATTTGTTTAAAGTTATTTCTATATGAGAGATTATGAGGTGGGGTGGAAAAAATGAAGGAGCTTCTATGTGAATTCCTAAGGTGCACTCATGTAAAAGTGCAAAGGTTTTCTGCCTTTTTTTTCTGGATTTAAAATAAATTTTTCTGAATTTTTGTTCTTTACAAAAATCATGTTCAATTTTATGATTCAATGTTAATTTTATGTAAACTGTCTATAAAACAACTTCTGGATTTCATAAGTATCTATGAGTTTTCTTTATGTGATTTAAACATAATACTTCACAATCCAAATCAACATATTTTATTGAAATGCTGAAACATTAGATCATTTTGGTATATGCATGCATATCCTAATATGTTTCATTCTTATGCTTATATAATTAAAATAGATTCAAAACAAATAAGTAAAAGATTTTGTGCCAATTTGCCCAAAAAGTAGATCTATTAATAATAGCAAGAGTATTTTAGAACTGAAACATAAAAATTTGGACCATCTAGTATAGTGAAACAAGATAGTATAGAACAGAATAAAAATATTTTTTATAACCAGCCAGGTTTTACAATAGATACAGTAGAAGAACAGCCATTTCTATGTCATTATTACAGATGGAAGATACACTGTTTGGCTTTACAGATGAAAGTTTATATATAGTAGCATTAAAAAAGTTACTTTATATTCTAAGGCAAAGTTAAGGCTGAAGCAATAGTGCAATTGAAAATGCATAGACTTTGAATGTGGACATTTCCAACTAAGAGTTGCACATCACTTATTTACTAACTGTGATACCAGATAAGTTACTTAAATCTTCTGACCCTCAATTTTATTATCTGTAAATGGATGTCTTAATACTGTCGTTGCTGGATTGTAATAAGGATGGAATGGGATGATATAGGGAAAGCAGCAAGTCCATGGTGTGACACACGGATAGGAACTCAATAAATCATAGGGATAATGTGTTCAATGAAATATATTTACCAAATTAATCTTTCTGCAACAGATATAATTTTCTCCTATCTCCAGATGTTCACATATATGAATCTCATTATATTAAGTGAAAGAGGCCAGACATTAAGGTTACATATCATATGCTTCCATTGATATACTATCATTGAAAAGCCAAAACTACAGAGACGGAGAAAGATAAATGGTTATTAGGAGCTGATGGTGGGGGTAGGAGCTAACAACAGAGATCCACGAGGGAATTTGGGGAGGTGATGAAGCTATTCTACACCTTGATTGTGCTGGTGTTTACGTGACTTCATTTGTGTGCCAGAATGACAGACTATACTTTAAATAGCTTGATTCATTGCATGTGAGGTATACCTTAATAAAAATAATTTTTAAAATTGAAAAAAAGAAAACACCCAATTGCTGTTATTAGATAGTTGATGAAATCATGTTCCAGAAGAGAATCAAAGGCATATTCAGAAAAAGCAAATAATTGGTGGAATTTTCGTTTGCAAATTTGGTGCTTAGACCTAGTGTTTGTTGCTTAAAAGCTCAGATGGAACACAAAGCATATTCGTAAAACTTCTCAATGAGATCAAGTTGAAAAGCAAGTGATAAAAGCAACAGTCCCAAAATACAAGATGAGAAATTGAAGTAGCATTGGAAAAGGATAAAAGGAAAATGCATTTCAAGATGTAGGAGGCATGTATCTACAGGAGGTAAATGCTGGTTGTGTTCAAGACTTTCAGAAATAAGATAAATCTACAACAGAAATATATAAGCAATATGAGTATAATACATACTGAGAGGTCTTCATGAACATAGAGCTACTGGTAAGTAAGTGATCATTAAAATGCTGGGTCACAAATTGTGTACAAACCTATTAAGGGAATTTGTGCTGTTCATCAAAGTACACTTTTTATTTTTATTATTTATTTATTTTTATAAACTTTAAGTCCTAGGGTACATGTGCATAACGTGCAGGTTTGTTATATATGTATACATGTGCCATGTTGGTGTGCTGCACCTATTAACTTGTCATTTACATTAGGTATATCCCCTAAGGCTATCCCTCCTCCCTCCCCCCACCCCACAACAGGCTCCGGTATGTGGTGTTCCCCACCCTGTGTCCAAGTGTTCTTATTGTTCAACTCCCACCTATGAGTGAGAACATGCAGTGTTTGGTTTTTTGTCCTTGTGATAGTTTGCTGAGAATGATGGTTTCCAGCTTCATCCATGTCCCTACAAAGGACATGAACTTATCTTTTTTATGGGTGCATAGTATTCCATGGTGTATATGTGTCACATTTTCTTAATCCAGTCTATCACTGATGGACATTTGGGTTGGTTCCAAGACTTTGCTATTGTGAATAGTGCTGCAGTAAACAAAAGTGTGCATGTATCTTTACAGCAGCATGATTTATAATCCTTTGGGTATATACCCAGTAATGGGATGGCTGGGTCATATGGTACATCTAGTTCTAGATCCTTGAGGAATCGCCACACTGTCTTCCACAATGGTTGAACTAGTTTACAGTGCCACCAACAGTGTAAAGGTGTTCCTGTTTCTCCACATCCTCTCCAGCACCTGTTGTTTCCTGACATTTTAAGGATTGTCATTCTAACTGGTGTGAGATGGTATCTCATTGTTGTTTTGATTTGCATTTCTCTGATGGCCAGTGATGATGAGCATTTTTTCATGTGTCTGTTGGTTGCATAAATGTCTTCTTTTGAGAAGTGTCTGTTCATATCCTTCGCCCAATTTTTGATGGGCTTGTTTGTTTTTTTCTTGTAAATTTGTTTGAGTTCTTTGTAGATTCTGGATATTAGCCCTTTGTCAGATAAGTAGATTGTAAAAATTTTCTCCCATTCTGTAGGTTGCCTGTTCACTCTGATGGTAGTTTCTTTTGCTGTGCAGAAGCTCTTTAGTTTAATTAGATCCCATTTGTCAATTTTGGCTTTTGTTGTCATTGCTTTTGGTGTTTTAGACATGAAGCTCTTGCTCATGTACACTTTTTAAACATTTGAAGGGTTAGATTGATCTATTCCTTCTCTTTCTAACACAACAAAAAGCACACACAAATAGCTTGAAATCATAGCCTAAATTATGACTTCTGGATATTTTTAAAGGGTGATCAGGGTGGTGTGCTATAGCGGGAGGTGGAATAGTATTGTAGGAGGCAAGTAGTAGAGGTTAAGAGCAAAAGCTTTTGAGTCAAAGAGATGGGATATTGGACAGTTTTGTAAAAATTCAACATGTCTCAGAGTATTGGACGCAGTGAGTGGCACAAAATTAGGACATAAGAAACTGTGACTTTGGTGGACATGGGAAAGTGCCTTTCAGACTTTTGAAGAAAGTGAAACTGATTTAGGGTATGAGCTGGTGATTCAGAAATTGATTGCCGTGTGAGTGCTAATGACTTTGGCAAAGACACCGAGACAGACAGTTCCTGGGAGATCAGGTGATGAGTAGATTCTTTCTGACAGGTGACTTTGGGTCAAGGACTCCTCAACAGTCTTGCTGAATTCCCTTTAAAACTGCTCTGCAGTCTAAGATGTTTCTACCCAAGCTTCCTTTCTCCCTTCTCTCCTTCACTTGAGATAGAAATGCATGGAGATTTGATGGCACTCCCAGCCTCTTCCCATTTTCAGTGGCAGGTGTTTTCCTTAAGATTTTCTTTCACATTAGATTCAGTCTTGACCACTGTTTCTCAGAGAATGTGGACAAATACAGAAGCTACTTGTCACTGTTGTTGATATTAATTTGCTCTTTCTGTGGGCAATAATTGTTAAACTTAGGAATGTATTCAGTGGGACTTCTGTTGAGATATTTAATGGGAGAGAGATTTTTATTTTTATGAAAATGAGTGGATTAAACCGGGATGTCCTTGAGTGAGGGGAAAGGGTTACAATGGAAGTAATAGTCTAGATCCATGCATTCTGACCCCAAAAGCCAAAATCATTTCTAACAAATCATTTTCTATTCTGTTCTTAATTATTTATGAACATCTGTCCACCACTTATAAGACACTCTATTTCACTATTGTGTCATTTTGATGACAGAGGAGTTATTCTTAAAATCTCATGAAAAGATCCCCTTTTAAATATCGCTTTTAAAATCTCTACAGATGCAGAGAACAACCCCATTCAATCCTTCAAGATTGTAATCAGGTCACCATTTCGTATATTTTTTTTGTTCTAGTATAAAGAGCCAATTTCATTCATTAATTTGTATATTCATTTTTAGCAAGTAATTTGGGTGCCTTATTATACTATTTTTTGCCAATTTCATTATTTCTGTTTGTATTTCTTGAACGCTCTCCAATTATTCTAGAATTTTTTAAAGGCTGATGATCAATATTAGGCATTATGATAATAAGGATCTGACTTGCTAAAAGGATTACTCACTCTTTCACTTTAATGTTATATTATTATATCACCTCTGTTCCTCAAATCCTATTGCCAACATCACTTCTGTGCTAACCACTAGAAAGGTATGTACTAATATTTCACTTGTGATCAAACACTGCTTCAGATCTTTTTTTTTCTTAATTGCATTTAGTAATCTTCTTTAGTGGTTTGTTGCATATCTATTCTGTTTTGCAATCTTAGTACCAGCATCTGGCTAATTTATTTACAGTGTTTTATTCTTTAAGTTCTTCTTTTTGTTTCATTGAACAACTTGATATGAAATGAAGGTAGAAATTCAATCTTACTCATTTGGGAGTTGTCTGCTTTTGGACAAATTATTTAACTCCTTCATTTCCTAATGCAAAAAATGAGGATAATTATACCCATATGATAAGCACAACATGGAAAAGAAATGACACAGTAACATAAAGTAAGCAGTGACATAACGTAAGTCCTCAAATACTAGTGTTCTTCACATAGACGTGGCCATTTACTTCATGTACACTAAATTGCAATAAAAGAAAGCTTAATTTGAGAGAGAATGTATCTGAAGAAAACCTTCAAAAAAGCTCAGAAAGGGAATATAATCTCAGTGCTTTTAGAAAGAGCACGTTTCAGTGACTTAAAAGAGTAAAACCAGGTATCATATTCTTTTCATTCATTTTTGCTTTAATTCACAGCAGAGACATGAAGAAAATGCTCCCCTCCCCAACTAAGACACTGAGAAAATATTCCAATACCAAATAAACATGCATTTATTTTCTCAAAAAGGGAGAGAGATGTTTTCATAAGACCAAAGGAGAAAAAAACCAACGGAGAAAAGCTAGGAATAAAAAATAAGAAACCTCAAATATCGGGAACATTGTCATATAGAAAAGGGATTAAGATTTTTCTGAGTGGGTCAAGAACTGTGGTTAGTGCAATGACAAATGAAAGAGAACTAAGATAAAAGACTTTCTAATCCTGAAAGGCCCTCAAGAATGGAATGGACCTACTCAGGATGCACTAGTTTCAAATGACAGAGGCTGGAAAATCACTTTGTTACATAGAGAACACTAAGGGTTGGCTGCATTAGACCGTATGTATCAAGCTAACCTTTAGTACAGAGCAGGAAACTCCCTGAATGATCCCATGGGGACCATTGGGGTAAAGGGCCAGGGAGAAATGGAGGGAGAGAGGAGTCCCCTTGCAACTACTGAGCTATTAAAGAGGCGGAGGTAGGAAGGAACTGGAGGGAGATCATATGTATTTGCCTAGCCCGTCATTGCACGAATGGTTGGCAAATAGGCATCTAAGCGTATCCATTCTTTCAGGTGGCCCTACTGTGCTAAGGCACTAGGGTGGAAATAGGGCGGTGGACAAGGTATTTGTATTTCCTGACTTTTGAAGCATCAGGTAAACTCAAATGACTGTTACTGACAAATAAGGAAACAGGTGATGAAATTGAATAACATCAGTTTTGAAAGTGCTATGATGGAAATAGGTGAAGGATTGATAAAGAAAACTGGGAACAGGAGTGGATTAGGCAGAGAAGACTTCTCTAAGAAGCTGACCTTTATTAATCCGGGTGCTTTATAAAATAAAGAAAAGAAAAGATGAGACAGATAGATAGATAGATAGATAGATAGATAGATAGATAGATAGCCAAATATGCAAATAGGGAAAAGAAAGTATCAGCAGATAGTGAAAGCTCATGGCATTTTCTTGGAAATGAAAGAAACCCATGAGATCATTAGATCTGATCTGTGTGAGGCTGCAGTGATGGTTGGGACATTTTAGGAATTTAATTTTACTATAACAGAAATGGGAAACTATTGAAGAGATTTAAGACAATCAGAAAAAAAATATATTTAAGAATTGGTTTTGAAATGTTCAATTATTTTGAAAAAAACGAATAGAAAATTTGCAAAAATAGTACAATGAATTTCTTTACACTCTAAATTTGTGACTTATCATGTATCCTCTCTTTATATAGAAAAGAATTATTGTTATTGTTATTGTTATTCCTACTGTGCCATTCAAATGGGGGTTATAGACGTCATGGCCCTTTACCCAAAAGTGTTTCAGTATCTCCAAGGTAAAAGGACATCCTCTTATGTAACTCCAATGCAATCACCAAATTTATCAATTATAAAATTAATGTACTATCTAATATATAAAGAATATTTAGGCTGGGTGTGGTGGCTCACACCTGTAATCCCAGCACTTTGGGAAGCTGAGGCGGGTGGATCACCTGAGGTCAGGCATTCGAGATCAGCTTGGCTAACATAGTGAAACCCTGTCCCTACTAAAAATACAAAAATTAGCCAGGCATAGTGGTGGGCGCCCATACTCCCAGCTACTCAGGAGGTTGAGGCAGGAGAATTGCTTGAACCCGGGAGGCGGGGGTTGCAGTGAGCTGAGATCGCACCACTACACTCCAGCCTGGGTGACAGAGTGAGACGCTGCCTAAAAAACAAAACAAAACAAAACAAAACAAAACAAAAAAACCATTATATTTTCCAATTGTCTCTGTAAGTTCTTTACAAACAATTACCTCCATTGTCTGGATCCAGGATTCATTCCAGGATCACACACTGCATCCAGTTGCCATGACTTCTTTGTCTTCTTGGTCTGGAAGAGGTCTCAGCCTTTGTCTTTCCTGACATTGGCATTTTGAAGAGTATAGGTCAACTGAGGTACAAACTCACAGCCCTTTAATTTGAAGTTGTTCGATGCTCCATCATGATTACATTCAGGTAATGCATTTTTGGCAGGAATACCACAAAAGCGATGTCCTTTTTACAGGAATACTACAGAAATTATGACTCTCTTACTTCATTACATTAGAAAATAAGCTGTTCACTCTGTCCCATTAATTAGTGGTATTAACTTTGACTAATTGTTTAAGGTGGAAAAATCTGCTAGGTTTCTACACTAGAAAGTTTATCATTTTTCCCTTTCTTGGGGGATACTTTGAGAATCTGTAAACATGCAGTTTTTTATTAAACTTTACTTAGTGGTATTTAGCACTACTAGTAATACTTACCTGAACCAATTGTGATTATGATGGTTAAATTTTATAACTCTTCCATTCTTTTTACATTACTTATCATTCTTATTTACTTATTTCTTACTTAAAAATTGTTTACTTGCTTATGTGTTTATTCATTTATTCTCAGTATGAACTCATAGATTCTGGTTTTATCTATGGTGTAAAATCTATCCCTGCATTATTCATTTTGCGGCACAAATTGTCTTTACTTGGCCAGTGGCAGCTCATTTAACCTGGGTCATTTGTTCTTTCAACATATTCCCATCAGTTTTGGGGTACTTCCTTATTTGTTTGTTTGTCATAATTATTCCAGGTACATCTTGTTTCCCCCTTCCAAACCTGGCTCCTTTACTGGAGTGTGGTGTTTAGAAAGTATCATCTAGGTGAAGTTCATCCTTGGAGTGGTGTGAGGAGCATGGAATGTTGCAGGAGAGAAGCTAATTGACCAGAGACTGTTGCAGTCTGAGTGAAAGATTGCGATGATCTAGTCCAAGGTGATGGAAATGGAGAGATGGAGATAAGAGGACACGTTTTCCATATGGAAGTTGATAATAAAGATTGGCTATTGAGGGCAAGGGAAAAAAGGGGGATTCAAATGTAATCCCGGGCTACCGGAACCAATGCTCAAGCGGGTGTATATATAATATTACTTTACTTTGATGTATTTTCCAAGCTCACATATTGATGATATTATACCCTGTGTGCAGCTGGGTGTCGTGTAGTGTCTTTTTGTCGACTGTGCTGGATGTGACTACACTTGCATCTGCATTTGTGGAGTCATGTTCACATGTTGCCATGGCAACCTCCCAGGCTACATTTGCATGGTGGCCTCAGTGGTTTTCATGAATAAAAGCCTCTGGAATCAACTGCCTGAAGGTACTTGGAGATGACTCAGCTGGTTCCAAATAGTATTGGGTGCCTTGTTCCTGCCTTTAGAAACAAGGAACTAACAGACGGAATATTCTCAGAGCTTCTTCTGCAGAGGAGTAGTGATTAAAAGTTTGACATTGGATGAAATAAAATGCTAGTTTGTGAATAAATAGGATCTGATTTTCCTATTGTAAATGGCCAATTAGAAATGGGAATATAGGGATTTAGGAAAGCAGCAAGGAGGGAATTGTATGATTTATATTTTGCTATATGTGATAATAAGCTGATGTCCCATCACTTAATATCCATAAACACAATTTGATTGTCATTTATTAAGAAAATTTCAAACTATAAACATTTATTTAATCTCACATTTTCTTTAATTTTCAGATAAATAAATAATAAAATTTTAAATCTATAATTGAAATATTATAATATGCCAAAACTTCTCTGGAAGTTTTGGTATTTTATTTAGAAATGCACTGTGTATTCTTTTAATTTTTATAAAACAATAAAGTATTCAAATTCAATAGTATATAAATTCAAAAAGAATTTTCTTGAGGGGAGAGATCAGCTCATGTGTTTGGGACAGTTAATATGAATTATTGCAAATGGTCTGGTGGCTTTATTGGTACCTGCTGGATCTATAAAGCTTCTTTGTTTTGGGGACACTGAGTCCTCATGTTCTTCTTCCCAATGTCTAGTTTGTAGATTTTGTAGTTCAAAGCAGTTTTCTGCCCCATCCTCAAGCTCTGCAAAGCCCTGGTGTGCCAGATATGAGTTCTAAGGTCTTAACTGAGAAGCCCTCACTCTGGATTACTGACCCCTGGCTTAGCATGGGGCCTTGGGTGTCCAAAAGAGTTCATTAATGAGTGCTCAGGGGCAGACAACGTATCCTATTAAAGTGTATTAAATGCTTTTTGTGGTATTAGATGTTTAGGAGGCTGTTCTGGTGCTAGACTTTGTGGGTTTGAGCTCTAGCTCCATCCTCTACTTACTAACCCTGGAACTTTGTAGCAGTCACTAGAGTTGTGCTTTCTCAACTGTGAAGTGAAGACAATGGCAGTATTTAACTCATCAAATTGTCCCCAGACTTCAAGGAAGTAATCTGCAGAATGACTTGTTACAGGGTCTGGTGCTTAGTAGAATCAGAGTAAATGACAATATTATTTTAATAATATTGTAGCTATCATTTTGCAATTGTTTATTACGTGCAAGGTCTATGGAAGTACTTTACTTACCTTCTCTTTCTTGATATTCAAAGCCATCCTATGAGGTAGGTGCCATTAGTAATCCAATTTTAGATGTGAGGATGTTAATACTTACAAAAAGTTAAGAAAATAGTCCAAGGCAGCTCTAGTGGAGTTGAGATTCAAATTAGCTCTGCCTGATTCCAGGTCCTATGATTTCATTTTGAATGCCATGCATCCTCTGCCCATGCTGATGCCTGATGTGATACAAAAATGAGAACAGATACTTTATGTCTGTTAATATGACTGCTGATACTCATGGAAATCTTGCTTTGCTAAATATTACCAATAACTAGTGTTCAGAATGTTTGCAACCCATTAAGCTACATTGTTTGTCTGAATTGTTTCCTTTAATTCCCTTAACCAACATATGAATTAAGAATATACTATTCCTGTTTCCCAGATGAGCGGACTGGGGGCCCCAGAGTTCAAGTGCACTGCTCAATACTCCAGAAGGAGTAAGTGGAGGCAGCCCTTGGAGGCAGATCTATCTGATCCATGCCCAGAATCTCTCATCAAAACTGTGACAGAATAAATTTATTTTGTTTTAAGCCACCAAATTTGTAATAATTTGTCACAGCAGCTCTAAAGAAACCCTGAATACACACATCGTCCACCATTCTGATCTTTTCCTGTCGCTTTCGAAGTCTTGAAAGAAGAAAAGAGGAGGACTGTCTATGTATACTTTGAAATCTAATTTTAGGGAATTGGCAGATAACCTTTGTATTTTGTTATGCTGAAAGAGGCCTAGAGTTCTAGGCTACAAAGCATTATTTTACTAGCTTAGCTTTGATATATAATAGGCTCAATCATTTCCCGGCTCCTGGGGAAAGGACAGTCTGATCATATATGATTTCAAGGGGAAAAAAAAAAAAAACATGCTTGCAATGGGGATTGAAAGAGAGACTAAAGACAGGGAAGGTATTGCAATTCTAGGCTAGTGATAATGAATCCCTAAACTCTGAGACATAAGCTGGAGGAGGACAGACAGTGAATACAGACAGTAATAAACCCAAAAGATTTCAGAGTAAAATTTATAGAAAATGGTGCCTGATTAATTTTAGGAAATGCTGAGAGAAAGCAAATTGAAAAATAACTCAGCAGTTTCTAGTCTGTTCAAAGTGAAAACTAGGTATAGATCAGAGTGTGTTAGTTTACCAAGGATGCTGAACCACTTCACTAAAAACTGAGTAGCTTAGAACAGCAGAAATTCATTCTCTGGCAATCTGGAGGCCACAGGCTTGAAATCAAGGTGTTGGCAAGGCCATTCTCATTCTGAAGACCCCAGGAGAGAATCCTTCTTTCCTTCTTCCAGTTTCACTTAGCTTGTGGAAACATAACTCTCACTTCCTCTGTCTTCAATGGCCTTCTTTTTCAATCTTTCCTTGTCCTCTTCTCTTCTTATAGAGATACCAGTAATTGAGTTGAAAGCCCGTCCTAAACCCAGAATGGTTTCATATGGAGATCATTAACTGCAAATACCCTATTTACAAATAAGGACACATTCTGAGGTTCTGAGTGGACATGATCTTTCTAAGGCCACTATGTGACCCCACTACAGGAGGGATATCAGTGGCTCGTAACCCACATTGCTCCCTTCATCACCAAGTCATCACCATCCAATTTTGCAAACAGAAGATCTCCTAGAAATGTTCAAGGTAGAAATTGTGGAGACAAATGGAGGAAGCAGGTGAGAGCTTCTGCCCATAGAAATTTCTAACCATCCCCACGTGCTCATAGGAGAGGCCCGTGGTGGACTAAACTTCAAGGGGAGCCGAGGGCTTGAGTTACACAGCACTGGTGATATTGCTCTCCTTAAGAGATAGAGTGGCTTTTCAGTGACTACGAATTGCTCTTATATATTTCTAAAAATCTGTGATGCATATAACAAAAAATTTCTCACTTATGACACCCTCCTAAGTACATGTTCAACCATTTACCAAACATTTGATACTTCATGGAAAAGGAAAGGAAGCAGAAAATAAGAGTTGATACAACGCAGAAAATACTTCAAGTGGCTAAGCATGTAATGGTGGGTGATAATCTTCTCCACATTCTTTTTCTCGTTTTCCGGATAAATTTACAGGGCTCAGAGAACTCATCGGGGGTTAGGAACACAACATGGAGGAAGCCTGGATCCCCAAATCACTGTATGGAATGCTTTCTAATGCATATGCTATTAGGCTTTATGTAAGTAAGAAATAAATTTCCCTGGGTTAAGTCATTGAAGCACTAGGTTTATTTATTACAGCAGTAAGCTTTTACTGGCTAATACAATGAAAGTAGGTTAAGTCACTCTCTTCGTCTTGTTGTACGTTTTTGTTCATAAAATGAAACACAGGCATATTTACCTCTCAGAAATTTTTAAATAATTCAGTCAGATAATACATGATACTGCTTGTCATGATGCCAGAAACATTGCAAAGACTCTATAAACACCAACTATTGCTATCACAGGATACTGCTCTCATACTGTTATGTATATTAGTAGGACATACAAGATGCTTCTTAATTAGACACCACCTTTCTCTTCCAACCTAATTTCCAGCCTTACTCTCTATGTCACCTAACATTTCTCTTATTTCTCCATCATGCCCTAGTCTCCATGGACTCTTCCACATGCATATCTTGCCTTCCACACTCTTGGAAGTTTGCTTATGCTATTTTTCTTATCTGAAATGTTTTCCCTTCCACCCCTATTTATCTCTCTAGTGAAATAATACTAATCCTTTAAGGCGTGTCAAAAATTTTGTGAAAATTTCCCCAACCCACTTAGGAAAAATTGATTGTTCTCTTCTCTGTGGTAAAAAAGCACATTTAACATACATTTATGATAGCAATCAATAATCTCTTGGTTTCTGCAACATTCACTCCTATCTTAATCATAACTCCTTCTCAGTTTCTTGCTATCTCATAATCTTCTACCCAAGTTCCAATTCTTGGAGCTCCTAATAGCTTGGTTGTAGGACTTCTTTCTAACCATATATTTTTTTCATTTAGTGATCTCATCCATTCCATTGACTTTAATCCCATGTAGAAGCTCATAAGAGCCAAATTTATATCTCTTTCTAAGACATTGAATCTAAGTCCAAATTCTTTCATCTCTAAGAGTGGTCAAATTTAATATGTCTGAAATAGAACTCCCTTGCAGAACTGTTCCTTTACCAGCCTTAGGACTTTCAGTAAGTGACAATGCATTTTACCTAGCTGTTCATACCAAGATTTTAAGTCAACAAAACGATCGTAATGTAAAATTGAGTAAATTCTCAGAAAGTGAAAGGAACTAAGGCAGTTGGTTGAAAAATATGAGTTAAGGTAGAGAATCAGTGCAGAAAATCAATGATCCCACTAACAGGAGTTGCAGAAGGAGATTTAAAAAAAAAAAAAAAAAAAAAAAAAAAAAAAAAAAAAAACAGAAATAAAGGAAAAGAGGAAACTAGCAAATAAATAATACAAGAAAAGTTTCTTAGAATGGAAGAGAGTCAAACCATGAAAGTGCATCTAAAACTTCTGCTTAGACCTTGTATAATGTCTGTTTACGTCCTATTGGCCAAAAGAATCCCAAAGTCACTGGAGTGAAGAAACATCCTTTTCCTGCATGAAGTATGGTGAGGATGGGGAGAGAATAAGTAGCTGTTAACTATAAAAGCTACCACAGTATAGCTGGGGATTCAGGAAATATAGACTGAAAATAAAAATATGTGTCATATCCAACATAGGAAAGCGAGAAGTTGTTTTCTAAATCGGTAGTGAAGAGACATTCCAAGGCTAATAATTTTACCTTTGATGTGGAAGCGAACATATTCAGATTGATTCTGGAGGATGAAGAAATCTGGGAAGAAGGAAAACAGGAAAAGAAAAGTCAATTGGCAATCATATATTTGTGTAGAAAATTGAACTGGAAACTCTTGAAATAACATTTTTTAAATAAAATCATGTCATTCCCCTCTTTAAAACTATTCAATGTCTTCCCACTTATTTTAGAATACAATTAA